>NC_045699.1:11293992-11356816 GCF_009834535.1 Camelus ferus
GAAACAATGCTATTCAGTAAAATGTTTTGATCTGAGAGGGCTCTCTCTCTCAATATTATTTTGAATTAATAGATACTAGTATCATATATACTAGTTCAGAAACGTGATGTGACAATTAATTTGTTTTACTGGAGCTGAGGGAGTGGTTAACCACCATTCTTCCCAGAGAAATAATCCTATCTTCCTTTACAAAGTATAGGTTTTTGGGATTTTAGTTTGTCTGTTTTCAGGTTGTAAAAGCAACGCAGGAATGCTGCAGGCCAGGCAGAAATACGGTATTACAAAGAACAAGTACAAATTCCCTGCCTGCCTGCCTTCCACCAGACTCCACTGCCCAGAACCGGCTACTGTTAATAGTTTGGTATGTCTGTCTTGCAAACCTTCATCAGGTTATGTTTGTATGTCATTTCTAGCTGGGACTTGTGTTGACAGAACAAGAAGCGAAGGAAACGATACAGTGAGGGATCCCACCTACCAGACACCAGCATGCGGGACACTGGGTTCTGGCAGGGGCTGAGGAAGGGCCATTCACAGGGACACACCCCTCTGAAAGTGGAAAGGGAAAGAGCCCCAAGACTGGGGAGTCCTAGTCCAATAAACTCAAGGCTGCACAACCACAAACAGAAATGAACATGGACGAGACGAAGGCCAAAACATGCCTCCCAGTTCTTCTGGAAATCGCTTCTCCACCACTTGGAAATGCTCCTACAACAACCCTCCCCCCTGCCCCTGCTCCGACCCCCCCCACGGCATGGGCTCCCCACGGGCATCTCTCTGAACACACAGGTCCTGTGTGCCACATCACTGCTGCGACCTGGGTGCACACACAGCTCAGCTCTGCAGGCACGGAAACAACCAAAGGCATCTGAGAGCCTTGCTGGTTTTCAAGAGGCCAGCTGGGCTCACCATCTCTTAAATGGGACCTATCACTTGGTTTCCAGAGTGAGGTCAAGCTTGCTCACAACTACTAGATGTTAACACCACCGGTGCATGGGGTGGCTCCCATTCACAGGAAGAATCACAAACAAGAAATAGGCCCAGTCACTTAAGCCTCTGAAGCATTTCCCACAACAGTGGTTCTCAAAGTGTGGGACAGGGGACTCTAGGGACCCACAAGGTCAAAACCAGTTTCATAATGGCAAGGTGCTCTTTGCCATTTTCACTCTCACGTTTTCAGAGGTATACGGTAGAGTTTTTCAGAGGCTGTCTGACATGTAATACTGCAACAGACTGAATGCAGAAGCAGATACGAGAATCTAGCTGCTGTCTATTAAACCTGACATTAAAAGAGATCTGCAAAAAATAGAATACAGTGCCAGTCAGTAACATTCTGTTTTGAAAAGTATGGTTATTTTCACAAAAATATGTTAATGTATAATAGGTCCACCATTATTTTTAAGTGAATTACTACATACAGAAAAAACTTCTGAGTTTTAGTTATACATGGTAAATATTCAAACAGATAATCCCCCCTACACACACACAAAAAGCTCCTTAGTGTACTAACTTTTAAGAGCGTAAAGGGATTCCTGAGGCTTCCCAAAAGTTTGTCCCCGACTCCTAACCCCCATCCCCGCAACACACACACACACACACACACACACACACACACACACTCTCTCCCTCCCCCCTCCCCACACACAACACACACACACACACACACACAGGTGAGGAGTGTTACGTATGCTGCAGGAGAGAAGTGCCCTTCTGATGTGCTGGCTGAGTGAGGAAAGGCAGCGCGTGCTCCTTCCTGATCTCTGAATCTATTAGTATGGGCTCTGTGCCCAAACCTCCTACCCAGGGTCCCTTCCCCCTCACCCCATTTTCCCCTTGCCACTTGCTGTGGATTCCCGATCTGTCCCCACCACTGAGGATTTCTCTTATCTGGCCACCCCCGGGCCGGCGAGGACTCCCGGGTGAGGCCCGCACGCCCTCCTCGGGGTGAGGACTCCCAGGTCAGCCGCCCCGAACAGCCTCAGGGAGGGCTGCCCCGGCGGCCGGCACAGGCTCGGCAAAGGAGAGCCGTTTCCAGTCCCCGGACCCTGTCCTCGGCGCAGCACAGACTGGAGACAGGGCGGAGGATTCGGTTCTCGGAAACTAGTCCCCGACTCTCCCCTCGGCCTTCCCTGGACGCCCCCTCCGCCCGGTCCCGGGCTGTCCTGTGCACGGCAGCCCGGCTCCAGGAAGGTGCCGGGGGGGAGCGGCGGACTGGCACCCACCCCGCCGGGGCCTGGGCGGTCGACCATCCGGCCCGGGGACGTCGGCCGGGCCGCGTCGTACTCACCGCGGACTGCACGGCGGGCTCTGACCGGAGGCCGGGAAGCAGGCTGCGGGGCGCGCTCCCGTGCGCTGCTCGGCTCCAGCCGCCGCCTCCGCGCTCCTCCCACACTGTCGCCCTGGGGTCCACCGGCCGAGGGGCGGAGCCGGGGTGGGGCCGGGCGGGGGGCGGGGGCGCTGGGCCCGAGCCGCCAGGGGCCGCGGCCGAGGGGGCGGGGCGAGGTCTGCGGGCGGGAGGGAGCAGCTCGGGGTCAGCCGCCGGAAGCCGCCCGACGCCGCCTCGGGCCGGTCCTCCCCGCGGCCCGGGGCCTGCGACGCGCTCCCTCTGGGGCGTGGAAGGTGACCGCTCAGCTCGCGCTCTAGGAAATGAGCCGGAGGGGCGGGGAAGAAATGCTGCTTGTAAAAGTGACTGGCCCGTCACGGTGGAGGCTTCACTATCTGACACCCCGGTACGTGCGGCCACCTCCCCTGCCTCCCCGCTGCCCCCTAATTCCCTGTGAGGAGAGCCGAGCGAGCTGACCGGACCCCACCGCTCCCACGGTTACGAGTGCAGAGTTCACGTGTTTAATTTTTTTTTTTAACGTGTAACAACACTTCCTAATTGAAGACTGTTCACCCGTCAGAAGTCAGAAATGGCCGAGTTGGCACTGAGTAGGCCTTCATCTCACCTGCTTTTGATAGGTTGTTTGGAGTTGTGCCCGCTCAAGCAAATGTGAGTGCTGAGACCTTTCTAGATGAAAGGTGAGTTTTCCTGCCCAATTCAGATGGCGAGTTATTGTAGTTTTCTGTCTCGAGTATCTGAATAAGCAGCTTATAAGACAAATAACTAATAGCTAATACTGATACCGACTGCTGCCAGTTACCACAGCCCTGCTCTGTTCAGAGCCCTCTGGATCTTTATATAAATTATTTAGTTCAGCTCTTCCAGTTGCCCCATGAAGTGAGGGAGATGATCCTATTTTGCAGGCATGAAATATTGCTAACAGGGCTTCCATTTTTAGGCTTGTCTGATTCCCAAGCCCACGCTTTTCTCATCATACTACACTGTAGGCCACCTTAGTTATATTTAATGTTTAAATATAAACGGTTATATTTAGTTTTGAAGAAGCTATTTACTACACTTGCAATGTAGGAGAAGACTTTCTTTCCACCCACTTCCTAAAGTCCTTCCACTCACATTCAGTGAACAAACTCCTTGAGTGCCCCCACTGCCAGAGGGTCACCACAAACCCTGAAAAATAGTAACACTGGGGTCCCCTGAGAAGTTAGGGGGAGTGCAGGGAAGGCTGAGGGGTAGAGAGAAAACACATCCAGCTAAATTTTGATTCTTCTGAGGCAGCCCTTCGGAAAGCAGAATTTCTTAGTGTTGAGTGATAACATATGTATAAAATGAGAAGTGATAATCCTTGACAGAAAAGAATTAAATCCAAGCTATAAAAGGAATTGATTTATTGGTAAACACTCTGGCCAGAAGCATGAAGGAAATAGTTCCCACATCACTCTGCTCTTTTGCTCTTGGAAATATCACCAGTGATTTGCACATCCAGTGTCCTCTCTTCTGTTCTTGCCCTTGCTCACTGCTCTGTGGTATTTGGCACTGGCGACAAATCTTTCGTTGAAATTTTAACCTCCTTTTGGCTTTTGAGCCCTCCGCTCTCATGATTCGCCTCTTGTCTCTTTGATCCCTCTTTCTTAGGCTTTTTCACTGTACTTTTCCTCCTCTCATCTTACACGTAACTCCACACACGCATGGGTTCTTCTTTGTTTATTTTTTCTCTACATGAACCCCTTGCCACCTGCAGCTGAAGCCCGCTCTGTCTCTGTCCTTGACCTTAACACTCTCAGATCTCCACACCGTTGGTGACAGCCGCTCCTGGGGCATCACCACCTGGGTGTTCCCAAGGCACTGGACATTCTTCAGGTGTACAGTGGCAGTGCAGATCTACTCTAGCCATCTGTCTGCCCTACCAACCCATCGTTGGTTCCTCATCCTGAATCCCACATCCTGAGTTTGGATTTCATGGTGTATTGAGAGAGCTAAACATTTAAGGAGGTTTGAACGGTATCACTTTGCTCATACAAGGTTCACCTGATACATAGTTCTGTCATGATCAAAAGATTCTGCAAGTGGTCCAGAAGAGTGGGTAGACTTTAAGGCCCTTCTGAGAGGAAGCCACCCAGGGGTGGTAACTGCTCAGGCACCGTGGGTCTGCTGCAGGGGCCAGTGGCAGGAGGAAGGGCCTTCAGAGAGGTAATAGTACTGTTCTATTAGCCTTAACTGCCAGAAGCTTCTGTGACTATAAAAAGAATCATGAGGATTTGGTCGGAGACATGTTAAGCTCTGAGCAATGCCTCATTATGCTCCACACTGACTTCAGTTACTTGTATAAACTGGGCCATCCTAAAAACTAGAGCCCATGAACTTTGTATCATGCTTTATAATTCATAATGCACTTGCATACATAATATCTAATAGAAAGGAAGAAGTGTAAGAGAAGGGCAGCCTAGCATAGCGGTTCTCAAGCCTCGAGGTTCACTGAAGACACACATTCCTATACTGCACTCTTAGAGACGCTGAGTGTGAGGGTCTCACCACGCATTGAGAAACACCGGTGGTGGTTCCCAAACTGGGTGTTTCTTAGAATCACTAGAGGGCACTTATTAAAAATACAGTCTCCTGAGTCCCCACTTCCTAGAATGTCTGATTCAGTAGGTCAGGGGTGGGATCTGTGCTTAGAGTCCAAGGAATCTAAATACTACAGGAGATGCTGCCTGAGCATGTCCACAGATTGCCATCAGGGAGCTGCTCCTGAAAATACTTACTCCATGAACCGGGGACCATGTCGGTTTGTTCATCACCCCTAACTCAGAGCCTGGAGCCCAGAAGGTGCTCAGTACATCTGTTGATTAACTTACTGTGTGTTTCTTTCTGTCCCCTACTTTGCTGGCCTGCGTGCTGTTTAGTGTTCTCTAGCGTGACCCAGAGGGGAGATAACTGTATGACAATGAATGAAGTAAAGGTGGTCCCTCCTGAACTTCCTGTTGGAGAGGACTCTGGAATGCCTAAGTGCATCACTGGCTGTACATCTTCCTCATGGCAGAGGAAGTTTGAAATAAATGTTTTCTGTTCCTCTTTTTAAAAATGCTCCATTCGTAACAAGGAAAGGCAGTTTTTAGGCTTATCTTGGCCTCGCACAAATATCCAACTGCCACCCCCTTCCCTGCCTGTCTTAATTTTTTGCGCTCTGTCTTATCACCTAAGTGCCTGAATTCCTGAGCTGCCTCCCCAGGAACCAGGATCCTCTAGACACCTGCTTTACAATTAAGCAGTGTTCCCCATAACAGCTCAACGTGATGAAATGTCCCATTGAATCTTCACAACAACACTTCCAGACTGATGATGTTGTTGCCATTTCACTGATAAGGAGACTGAGAGTCAGAGTGTTTATATACCTTGCTTCAGATCACGTAACTCGTAAATGGTGATGCTGGGGCTTGAACAAAGGCTGGTCCAACTCCAGAGCTGGGGGTTTACACTCTATGCCATCAAGTATAATTTTATCTAAGTGAAATCTTTGGATACTCTGAGGTTAGAAGTCATTGATTCTTTGCAGAAAAGAGCAACTTAAATGTTCAGGGAGGGAGCTTTATTACTAGATGGTCTAGAATACCTATTCACTTATTTTCAGGGCCCTATTCACCCTAGCATGTCCACAGATTGGTGAACACCTGTTCATTTATTTTATTCTCCCTGATGGTAGATCTTTGCTGCAGCCATGTACTTGAAGTGCACACAGACAAAGATGCTCCCCATCCTGGAGATGGAGGTGCTGGAAATCGGGAGCAGAACTGTCACCGTTCCGAGGCTGCTGCTACTGAGTTAATATCTTTTTTTTCCAGAAAATGATTTGATAATGAGTATTTTTTACTGACTCTTGGGGTATTGCCAATGATTCAGCTGCCTGGTCTGCTATCTGATTTGCTACTTGGAAGACTACAGACTCATACGTTAAACAACCCTGGCACCTGAGGTGGGGACACTTTAGACCCAAGATATACAAGGGTGGAGGCGATTAATAGTCTCTTTGTCGCCTAGGTCCAACACTGCCACTGGAGTCAAGTGGCAACTGCAGCTGACATTCTGTGGACATGTCTGACCCTGAATTGTTCTCCTGTACCTGATGCCATCAATAGCAGCCCTCGACATGGACCCCCTTTAAACAGGTATGAACCTCATTTCATTCTGACATACATTTACATGCTTCTGTGGTGCTTGAGAGGTCTTGATTTATGCCATGTATGGAAAAGGGGGCTACAACCACTCAGTGACACTGACCGTGTGACTTAGCCAAACCAATGTAAGGCTGATCCAAATCAAATTTAATGAGAAATCCTGGTAGGAATTACCTGTGCCTGTTTGGGTTTTATGTTTGCGTGTGGCTGGAAGTGGGCCATAGAATCTCTCTCCATTGGGGATGGAGGTGGTTTTCTGGCCCATCTGTTGCTTTCTGTAATTATCAGGCACCGACACCAAAGACCAGCAGGTCAGTGTAAACTCCCTTGCGTGGGTGGTAATGGATAATGGACTGGCCTTAGACTAGGCCACATCCTGACTGGCTGGCATATTTGAAGTCAGTACTGCACGTTACCTTCATCTTGTTATTTGGAGTCCAGTTGGTAGTAGCCTTAATTAAATGCTGTATAAGACCAATTGAACAGATTCAGTTCTAGCCTTCGTTGTTCAAATGAATCAGAGTGGCCAGCAGAGTGGCATACTTCTGCAAAAGTTTGCCGGAAGCCAGGACGTGGGGACAACAGATGGAGTGATGGGGAAGGTGACTGCCATGTGCCCTGAGCATCCCTGCACACTCTTGCTGGGTGTGGCAGGAACGCAAGCTCCTGACTGCACTTTACCCACGCCATTCCTCAGGCTGCTGTTTACAGTGAGCAGCTTTGAGTGTTGAGTTATAGAAAGTGAGACGTTGGCTTCAAAATTATTGGGTGGGGTGGAGGGAATTGAGTGAGGAAACAATATCATCTAAGAATTAAAAATTGTCGAGTCTGAGTCATGGGTGCAGGTAGGTTCAAAGTGCAGGCTTTCTTACTTACGCTTCCCATAAACATGGTAGATCCCCAAACTCAGTGTTCCTTGTTTGCAGCACAAACTCAGTATGTGTATTACATCCTTCTGAGCCCCTCCATGTCACTCTATAATTATAAAGTCTTGGGCAGTATTCTTTCTTCTATATCCTCACTCAGTTCTTCCTCACGCCTGATAATTGTGAAGCAAATACCTGATTTTGTACAATTTCATGTATTACAGATTTTGTTTTAAAAATGTAACTGCAGTATCATCACACAACAAAGTTAAAAATAATTCCCAAATATAAAATATCCCTTCTGTGCTCAGATTTTCCCAACAGTCTTACAACGTTTTTAAAATAACTTGTTTGTTTAAATCAGGGCCATAATCTTTTCTTTGTTAATTTACAGATGTACACTCTATTTTTTTCCTTATAGTTTGTTGAGGAAATAATTGTTTGTGTTCTACCATCTGGATTTTGCTAATTGCATCTCCATGATGTCATTTAATACGTTCTTCTGTCCCCTGCAAATAGACCCATGTATCTTGAAGCTTGATTAGATTATGCTTCCATGTTTTGCATGAGAATACTTCATCGATGATGTTGTGCACTTTTATCAGGAGGTACATCATATCTGATTGTCACTTTTTCTGGGTGAATGTGAGCAGGCATTGATGATCAGAGCCTAGACTGATTAATCACTAGGGTTTGCAAATGAAGATATTCTAATAGAATCTCTTCAAGTGGACTCCTGAGTCCTTTTGACATAATCCAGCCATCCTGGGTTGTAGCCTTGTTTTCCGGTCTAAGGGGTTCCTTACTCAATTTGTATATTTTCTTCTCGAGATCTAGAATCTGCCATTTCTCAAAAAAGCCCTGATCCCCATTAGTGGGAAATGGTACCCAGAGGCATCGTCTGGGCACTAGGGGTCCTCATTGCTGTTGCATTGGTCTTTGTAGAAACAGTGCCTTTTCAGTGGATAGAGTCTTTGTTTGTTTATAAAATACATCATTTAAAAAACTTTAATTTTATTTATGATTATGGAAATTATTTTTATGGTTTCAAAGTTGTGATACTGTGATTTGTAGTAAGAAATATATATTTGGTCTTTGTTTCTGGCAGAGCTCCTAATACCCTTGGAATTTCCTGAGGATGAGAGCTTAAAAGTGTCTTTTGTTTTGTTAATGAGGTGGCTCCTGGAGAGCACCCAAGGATGGGGACTGGTTGCCAGAGGAGCCCACCTTGTGATTATAGTTGGAGCTTTCAGTCCCACCCCTGATCTCTAGGGAGTGGTGAGTGGCTGGAGGTTGAATCTGTCACAGCCAGTGATTTAGTCAATCCTGTGTATATAATGAAGCCTCCATAAAACCCCAGAAGGTCAGGGTTTGAAGAGCTTCCAGGCTGGTGAACACGTGGAGATTTGGGCAGAGTGGTGCACCTGGAAAGGGGAATGGAAGCTCCATGCCCTTTCCCAGTGCCCTTTCCTGTGCATCATTTCCATCTGGCTGCTCCTGAGTTACAACTTTGCATTATAAACTGGTGATCTAGTAAGTAAAATGTTCCTCTGAGTTCTGTGAGCTGCTCTAGCAAATTAATTGAACCCAAAGAAGGGATTGTTGGAACCTCCAATCTATTGCTGGTTTTTCAGAAGCATAGGTGATAACCTGGCCTTGTGATGGTGTCTGAAGCTGGGGGAGGCAGTATTGTAGGATGGAGCCCTTAATCTGTGGGGTCTGATGCAGTGTCTGGATAGAGTCTGAGTTCAGTTGATTTGTAGGACACCCAGCTGGTGTTGAAGAACTGCTTGTGCGTGTGGTGACCCCCACCCCACACACACACCCAAATGTTGGAATTGTTCACCAAAACCTTTAAAAAGTCAAATCTGTAAAGCAAAGTATGGCCAGAGAAGTCTAGCTTCTATCTCAGTCTTCTTCAACCTATTCCTTCCTACCTCCAATAGGTACTCTGTATTTTTTAGTTTTGTTATTAATCAATTGAATTTAACAAAAGTGAGTATATGACTATGTTCTTATTCTTCTCTTTCTTAGACAAATAGCATCATTCAACACATTTTTCTTCCTCTTGATTTTTATTTTTTTTGCCTAACCACATATCATGGAGATCACTGCATAGCAGTTAGTATACAATGCGTTTTACCATTCCTTTATATGAGTTTATAATACCCTATTATGTGTGTGTACCGTTGGTAGACATTTTTTTCTCTAGTATTCATTATAAGTAGCACTTCAAACTCTTAGACCATATATCTTTTTGCATAGAGTACTGGAAGTGGTATTGATGGGTCAAAGGATAAATCCATGTCATTTTTATTAGATATTGCCAAATTCTTTTCTGTATCAGTTAGGTTCTGCAATGGACTGAATGTTAGTGTCCTCACCCCAAATTGCTGTGTTGAAATCTTTACCCGTCCCCATGTGATGGTGTTTGAAGTGGGGGGGAGGGGGTGTCTTTGGGAGATGATTAGGTCATGAAGGTGGAGCCCTCATGAAAGGGAGTAGTGCCCTTATAGGAAGAGACCAGAGAGCTAGCTAGGTTTCTTTTTGCCTTGTGAAGATACAGTATTAGCCCCTGTAACTTCTTCTGCAACCCAGAAGAGGACTCTCACCAGAACCCGAACACGCTAGCACCTTCATCTTGGACTTTTAGCCTCCAGAACTGAGAAATAAATGTTTGTTGTTTCAGGCATTCCATCTATGGTAACTTGTAATAGCAGCCCAAACTGACTAAGACAAGGTCAAATTTGGAAACAGAAACCACACTAGTTTTTTGAACCAAAAGAATTTAATATATGACTTGTTGGCTAGATGTAGTGCTATCAGTTGCTGAAGATAAAAAGAGAACTTTAAGGTATCAAAAAGGTAGCAGTTGTGGGAAGCTGCTTCCAGCCCTCAGCTGAGGACACATAGCAGAGAGGACCTATGGAGCCACAACTCAGACCTCTTAGGAGGTGCTGCTGCTGGACTGGTGGGTGCTTCTGAGTTTGAAATGGGGAGCCCTGTGGGCCTGGGACCCAGACCTTGAAGGAGGAGAGAGCCAGCTGATCCTGCTGTCTCTGTGGGAGACAGGGGTTTCCACGTGTGGAGGACACTGAAGACTGAATTTGGCTGGTGCCCTGGACAGATACTGCTCCCGCAGGGTGAAGCGCTGCAGGGCTGACTCCCGGGAGCTGCAAGCAGGCAGGAAGCCCCCAGGAAACAGACAGGAAGGAGCATGTCCTTTTGTCCTCCCTCTGGTGCCCCTAGTAACACATCCCAACTTAGAACCACCCGACCAAGCAGAAAGGTGGTCTGAGAGTCCCCGCCCCATCATCAAAACACAGTGCAAAAAGGATGGATTTGGAGCTGAGAGGAAGCAATTAAAAAACCCCGCAGGTAGCATCTCCGTAGGTGTGGTAGAACTGTGAAGCATCTCCACCACCAAGTGCCTTTTCACCATGGCACCAGCAACAGGATATTTTGTCAGACTTGTAGATTTTTACCATCAGCTGGTTCTTTTAAACAATGGATAATTATCATGCTTTATAAACTATTGTAAAGTATAGGAAAAGATGGAAGATATAATAGTTCTTACTGCTTTTAGGCTTATTATACATAATGGCTTTAATGATGCTTGTAAAACACTTCACAACTCTACAGAAACATAACTGATGTCACAGACTAATGGATAGCTCTGTGACCAAGGATAAAATGATTATGCAAGATGGCCTGTAGGCAAAAGTGAACAGTGGAATCTTCTGTATTTTTATCCCTTGGAAATTTAAAATTTATCCTGCTCAGATTTAAGCCTAGAACAGCTTTTGCTGTAAAATAAGGATCTTTGTTAAAAAAAGGTTTTTTTCCTTGCTTATTTTAAGATTAGCTATATAAAAGTGAACATCTAGAAAATAGCCTTGTAGGTTGTTTTCATTTCACATGTAATTTCAACATTCATATATATTTTTACGAAAATCAACTAATCATTTAAAAATTTTGTATCTTTGCTGATGAAAATAATTGTTTCTTGACTTCTCTCTAGCTAGGTGTCCCAGTCATTTAAGTATATCGAAGATCTAAATATGCTCCCTACTGGGGAAAATCACTCACAGATACATCCTCTTACATTCTAGACATATTCTCCGCTGAGTTTTGAAATCTTTGATTGAAATCTGTAAAGGTTAAGTCACCATATAAATAGCAGGGCTATTAACAATCACAAAATTAATGAGAATAATAATGAGCTCAAGCATGTAAAATGCCAGAGTTAGCATAAACATTGTAATGCCTCCGTGTATGACATTTTTGTTTTGCCATAGGGAAAAGTTCTGTGAGCTGGTTCCCTAAGTGGAGCCAATATGTTATTACTGCAGATAAACTGCTCATTATCTAAGTTGTTTTTGCAGCTTTTGGAGAAAGCAAAATGAGGTATTCTTGAAGAAGACATTTATGGCTGTGCAGTAAAATAAAAAAGTGATTTTAGACAGAGGTGAAATTAAGAACATTTCTGTACATTACTTTAATTATCATTATAAAAGTAAAACACGTTCACTGCAGAAAACTTTGAAAATATACCCATGTGCACATGTATGCGTGCACACACACACACACACACACACTCCATAAAAACTGCCCATAATCTCCACCACCCATGAATAACTTATCACTGGTAATGTATTTTGTTCTGTTGGTCTCTGTCTTATCTCAATAAGCGGGCAACACATAGCAGGAAGTTTTATGTATTGCATTTTTGTCAAAACACAATGACAAAAAATTTTCTAGGGCCATTAAAAGTTAATTGAAAACATGATTTTTGTACTCCTGCATAATAGTGCATCACACAAATAGATTGTATTTTATTTAACAATTGAGCATCCCCCATCTTTAGCTATGTAATAATTTCCTTATTTTCCTTTTATAAAGATGAACATTTTTATGCATAAAATTTTTTTTAATAGAGATACTGGGGTTGAACCCAGGACCTTGTGCATGCTAAGCATGCACTCTACTACTGAGCTATATCCCCCTTATGCATAAAATTTTGACTACATTTCTAATGATTTCCTTTGCACAAATTCCTAGAAGAATAGTTGGGCTGAAGGGTATACACATTCTTAAAATTTAAAAAATATGTTTCCATATTATCCTCTGGAAAACTTGTATTAGTTTAAATTTCCACCTTTTGAGGCAGAATAACTGTCTTTTGATCCTTCACAATGCTTGATGTTATCATTTTTGTGTGTGTGTTAACTTGATGGGAGAAATTGATAATCAGTATTTGTTAAAAATGTATATTTCTTAAATATTAATTTGTAAATGTAATTATAAGACCAAAATATTCCTGATATAGCTTTGATCAAAATTATAGTTGAAACCAGAAGCCACACATTTCAATAGCAGGAATCTTGGGGAGAAAAATAATTGTTGACATGGGTGATTTGAAAATGTAAAGCACTGAGATGGTTGTTTTATGCTATTAAGGAGATGAGGGCAAAGCTAAACACTTGATATTTTCAAAGTGTAATATTAGCCAGTACCATACTGTTTAGATTACTATAGCTTTGTAATATAGTTTGAAATCAGGAAATATGATACCTCCAGCATTGTTCTTTCTCAAGATTGCTTTGGCTATTTGGAGTTTTTTGTGGTTCCATGTTAATTTTAGAATTGCTTTTTCCATTTCTGTGAAAAATGCCATTGGAATTTTGATGAGGATTGTATTGAATCTATGGCTTACTTTTGGTAGTACGGACATTTTAACAGTATTAATTCTTCCAATACATAGATGTGGGATATTTTCCCATTTATTTATGTCTTCTTTAGTTTGTTTAATCAATGTCTTATTGTTTTATTTGCTAAGAGAGTAGGTCTTAAGTGTTTTCACCACACAAAAAAAAGAGTAACTACGTGGTGTTAGATGTGTTAATTAACTTGATTGTGGTAATAATGGTAATAATTTCTCTATATACATATGTCAGATCATCTCACTGTATAACTTAAATAGATACAATTTTTATTTGTCAATTATACCTTGATACAGCTAGAAAACATTATTTAGCTCTTTGAGAAAAAAGTATAAATATTAATAAGGGTTGGAGAATTTATTTTTTGTCATCATGAATTTGGATCTGACTAGTTCATCAGGAAGATGTTCTCCAGTGACCCACTGATCTCAACCCTTGAGATTATTTTTAAAAACCATTTTGGAGTAGAAAATTTTATTTATTTAACACCAATTATAGACATTTATATTTGAATTTTATACTATTTCACTAACTGATTATGTGTTTATTGACCTTGCTATAATTAAACAAACCATATAAAAGATTCTCTTGGAAATAAATGGGGCTGCATGGTATAAATATATGGCATTTAAAGCAGAAACATTTAAAAACCAACCATACTTTAAAAATACAGACAATAACAAGTATTGATGAGGATGTGGAGAAATTGGAACCTTCATACATTGCTGGTGGGAGTATACAGTAGTGCAAACACCTTGAAAACAGTTTGGAAATTTCTCAAAATATTAGACATACTTACCATTATGACCCAGTAGTTTTGCTGCAAGGTATATACCCAAGAGATATGAAATGAAAACATATGTCTATATAAAAATTTACACATGAATGTTTATGGAAGCATTATTTATGGTGGCCAAAAGTAGAAACAACACAAATGTCCATCAACTGATGAATGTATAAACAAAAAGTGATATATCCATTTAATGGGATATTGTTTGGAATATAAAAAGGAATGAAGTATTGATACATGTTATACTGTGGATGAATCTCGAAAACGTCATGCTAAATGAAAGAAGCCAGTGACAAAAGACCACATATTGTGTGATTCCATTTGTATGAAATGTTCAGAACAGGTAAATCCTCAACAAAATATTAGTCAGTCAAATTTATCAATATATAAAAAGGATTGTATATCCTGAAAAAAAGATATTTATCTTAGAAAAGCAAGGGTGATCAACATTTGAAGATTAACCACTGTAATTCACTGTATCAACAGACTGAGAAAAACTATATTTGCCTCAATAGATGGAGAAAAATCATCTGAAAAAATTCAACATCCATTCATAATAAAAACTTCAGCAAACTAGGAACAGAAGGGAACTTCCTCAGCCTGATAAAGGGCAGGTTCAACAAACCTACAGCTAACATCATGCTTAATGATAAAAGACTGCTTTCCCTGTAAGAACAGAAACAAGACAAGGATGTCTACTGTCATTACTTCTATTCAGTTTTGTTACAGATCCAAGCCAGTGAAATAAGCCAGGAAAGAGGCATGCAGATCTGGAAAGAAATAGCTGTATTCTATTTGTAGGTGACATGAATGACTATGAGGAGAATCCTAAAGAATTTACAAAAAGATTAGTAGAACTAACAAATAAGTTTAGCAGGATTTTAGGATACCAGGTCAATATATAAAATTCAGTTGTATTTTTACATATTAGCAACAAACAATTGGGAATTAAAGTTAAAGATCAGTACTACTTATAATAGCACAAAATTATGTAATACTTAGGCATAAATCTCAAAAAATACATGTGGGATCTGTATGCTGAAAACTACAAAACACTGATGAATGAAATCAAGGCGTAACTCAGTAAATGGAGAGCCATACAGTGTTCATGGATTTGAGGTCTCAATATAACCGGTTAGGATGTCAGTTCTTTCCAATTTGAACTGTAGATTTGATGCAGTACCAATCAAATCCAGCAGGAATTTTGTTTTGTAGAAGTTGATAAGCTGATTCTAAAATTTTCTATGATGAAAAAGCAAATGAAATAGAATATCTATAACATTTTGAAAAAGAAGAATCAAGCTGAAGCATTCACTGTGCCTGATTTCAAGATTTATTCTGAAACTATTTTAATTAAGATAATGTAGTACTGGCAAAAGAACAGACACGTAAATCAGTGCAAGAGACTAGAGAGTCTGGAAATAGACATGCATATACATATATTTATGTATCTTTTTTCAAAGACAATTGATTTTCAACAAAGATGCAAGTGCAATTTAGTGGAAAAAAGGTAAGAATAATTAGATATCCATATATAAGAAAATCAACTTCAACCCATACCTCAAATCATAGTAAAAATTACTCAAAATAGATCATATCCTTAAATCTAAAAAGACTGTAAAAGTTTCAGAGGAAAACATAGGAGAAAATATTTATGTGGGTTAGGCATAGATTTCATAGACATGACACTAAAGGCACAAAGCAAGAAAGAAAAAAACTGAGATTCCCCCCCACCTGTCACATTCTGTCACATCCCTCTTTACTTCCTTGACAGCACATAACACATATGAAAGTATCTTTTATATTTTATTATTACCTGTCAGAGAAACTACCAGGAACTTAAAAAGAAATTAACACTTTATTTTTTAGAGCCACTTTAGGTTCACAGCAAAATTGAGTGGGAGGTACAGAGTTCCTAGGTACCCTCTGTACTCACTGTTTCACTAACTAATTTGTATTTAAGATTCTTCCATGTCTTCTCATGGTTCTAAAGCTCATTTCTTTTTTGTGCTGAGTAACATTCTATTGTCTGGAATACCATAGTTTATTTAAGGATAACTTGGTTACTTCTAAGTTTTGGCAGTAACGACTAAAGCTGCTTTAAACATCTGCATGCAAGTTTTTGTGTGGACATAAGTTTTTAATTCATTTGGGTAAATATCAAGGAAGTGCAGTTGCTGAATTGTGTGATAATAATATGTTTAGTTTTGTAAGAAATTGCCAATTGGCTTCCAAAGTGGCTGTAGCATTTTACAATCCTACCCACAGTCGATAGGAGTTTCTATTGCTCCACATCCTCTCCAGCATTTGATGTTGTTTGTGTTCTAGATTTTAGTCATTTTAAAAGGTATATAGTGGTATCTCATTTTTTGTTAAGTTTGCAATTCCCTAGTGACCTATGATATTGAACATCTTTTCATGTGTTTACTTGCCATCTGTATATCTTCTTTGGTGATGTGTCTGTTCAGGTCTTTTGCCCATTTTTAATCAGATTGTTTCTTATTGTTTTCTTATTGTTGAGTTTTAAGTATTCTTTGTGTATTTTGGATTACAGTCCTTTGTCAGATGTGTCTTTTGCAAATATTTTCTCTTAGTGTGTGGCTTGTCTTCTCATTTTCTTGACATTAACTTTTACAGAGCAAAAGTTTTTAATTTTAATGAAGTCCAGCTTCTCAATTCTTTCTTTCATGGATCAGGCCTTTAGTGTTGTATGTAAAAAGTCATTGCCATGCTTAAGGTCATCTAGGTTTTCTCCTATGTTATCTTCTAGGAGTTTTATAGCTTTTATTTAACATTTAGGTCTGTGATCCATTTTGAATTAATTTTTGTGAAGGGTCTGTGCTTAGATTTTTTTTTTCTGCTTTTGAATATCTAGCTGTTTCAGCACCATTTGTTGAAAGACTATCTTTGCTCTACTGTATTGCCTTTGTTCCTTTGTCAAATATCAATTGACTATATTTATATGGGTCTATTTCTGGTTTCTCTGTTCTGTTCAATTGATCTATTTGTCTATTCTTTCACTACTACCATACTGTCTTGATTACTGTAGTTTCATAGCAAGTCTTGAAGTCAAGTAGTCAAGTAGTCAGTCCTTTAATACTGAATTGGCTATTATTGAGTCTTTTGTCCCTCTGTATTAACTTTAAAATCAGCTTCTTGATAGCCACAAAATGTCTTGCTAAGATTTTGACTGGGATTGTGTTGAATCTATAGATCAAGTTGGGAAAGATTGACACTTTGACAATATTGAATCTTACTATCCATGAACATGGAATATCTCTCCATTTATTTTGTTCTTCTTTAATTTCTCTCATCACTGTTCATATTTTGTTAGATTTAAACCTAGGCATTTCATTTTTTTGGGTGTTAATGTAAATAGTAATTTGTTTTAAATTTCAAATTCCACTTGTTCATTGCTGGTATATAGGGAATTGATTGACTTCTATATTTTAGTTTTGTTTCCTGCAACTTTGCTGTTATGGCTTATTAGTGTTAGAATTTCTTTTGTTGTTGTTGGTTCTTTTGGGTTTTCTGCATAGACAGTCCTGTCTTCAGCAAACAGAGAGTTTTACTTCTTCCTTCCCAATCTGTATGCCTTTTATTTCCTTTCCTTGTCTTATTGAATTAGCTAAAACTTCCAATAAGGTGTTAAAAGCAGTGGAGGAGGGACATCCTTACCTTGTTCCTAATCTTAGGGGGAAATCTTTGAGTTTTTCATTATTAAGTTTTAGGTTAGCTATAGGCTTTTCTGTAGATGCTCTTCATCAACTTGAGGAAGTTCCTGTCTGTTCCTTATTTGCTAAGAGTTTTTATCCTGAATGAGTGTTGGACTTTGCTTTGTGAAAAAATGCTTTGTTTTCATATGTTGATATGCTCATGTGATTTTTCTTCTTTAGTCTGTTGATGTGATGGGTTGCATTCACTGATTTTCAAATGCTGAACGAGCTGTGCATACCTGGGGTAGTTCTCACTTGGTTGTGGTGTACCACTTCTTTTTCTTTAATGCATTGTTGAGTTTCTTTTGCTAATATTTTGTTGAGGATTTTTGCATCTATGTTCATGAGAGATATTGATCTGTAGTTTTCTTGAATGTCTTTGTCTGGTTTTCTTTTAGGATAATGCTGGCCTTGTAGAATGAGTTAGGAAGTATTTCCTCTGCTTTTATCTTGTGAAAGAGATTGTAGACAATTGGGAAAATTTCTTCCTTAAGTGTTCAGTGGAATTCACCAGTGAACGCATCTGAGTCTTACGCTTTCTGTTTTGGAAGGTTATTAATTATGTGTTTACTTTCCTTTGTAGGCATGTTCAGGTTGTCTACTTCTTTTTGTGTGAGTTTTGGCAGATATTGTCATTTGCAGAATTGGTTTGTATCACGTAGGTTATCAAATTTGTGGACATAGAGGTTCATAGTATTCCTTTATTATGTTTTCAGTGTCCATGAGAGCTATAGTGACGTCCCCTCTTTCATTTCTGATATTAGTAATTTATGTCTTCTCTCCTTTTTGCTTAGTTAGTCTGGTTAGAGGCTTATCAAAATTTTATTGATTTTTTTTCCAGAGGACCAACTTTGCGTTTTGTTGATTTTCTCTATTGACTTACTATTTTCAATTTCATTGACTTCTGTTCGAATCCTTATTATTTTTTCTTTTGATCCCATTTTCTTCTTTCTGTCTGAAATTTCAGAGGTTTCATTAAGTGTCTTATTTCTTGTTGTTTATGAACCTTTCTGCTTTTAGGTCCTCTTAAAATCTTTCTTCAGACCAGAGATTAAATTTCTGAAGGATTGGGAGGTGAAGGGACTGATGGGAAAAACCTAACAAAGCTTTTTTTTTTTCTACAACAATTATAACTATTACTAAAATCTACTATTTATTGTATTTTTACTGAGTTCTAGGTATTTCAAAAATATTTTATTAAATCCTCACAATAGTCCTACAAGGTAATTAGTATTATTTTCATGTATACATGAGGAAAGAAGGTTCCAAAGGTAAAGTAACTTGCTCAAGGCTGCACAACTTATATAAGTGGAAGGGTTGGCTTTTAAGCTCAGATCTACAGAGTAATAATATAAGAGATGTACCTACAAATAAATTCAGTGCAGCTGTATAGTCATATAGGGATTGCAACATCACAGGCATTTTGAAAACATCTTATGTTTAAAAAAATTAAGGATGATGTATTTTATTTATGAGAAAGTGGGATTGCTTTGTTAGCTTCAGGGAATGACATTTGAAGTTGGAGATTTGTTGGTGGGTGAGGAATGGTAAGACTGGTTCTGTCTCAATATTCAGGATTAGTTTATGATACATACTTATAAAATTCACTGACCCTTTTGGATGTCCATGTGTTTTGTCACTTACAAGCTGTAACAAATGGTGGGGGCAGGCAGGGTATAGCTCAGTGGTAGGGTGCGTGCTCAGCATGCATGAGGTCCTGGGTTCGATCCCCAGTACCTCCACTAAAAATAAACCTAATTACCTGCTTCTGCAAGAGAAAAACTAACAAACAAATGAGGATTGAAATGTTGTCATGTCCAGTATTTCACTGTCTTTAAATACATTTTAAAAATAATTATCACATCCTAAGTTGGTTTAGATTAAGTCTATACATAATACTTCTTCATTCTTTTATATCTTATTCTGGAAAATTTAGCTTGACTTCCTTTAGGAGATAGGGATTGTGGTCCAGGAAGCCTCTCAGCCCAGTGATAGTGCCATAAATTTAATTTCCATGGGTTTATTAGCTCCTAAAGGCAAAGAGCTTAAAACAGGGGAGATGCATTTAATTACTGACAGTGGCAACTTTTTGAGATTCTTAGTGGGGGAAAAATTTCCATAGGATAACAAGGGAACATTTGATTTTGAGATACTATTTCCAATGTTAAATTGTGCCAATAGATGGAGAAGTTGTTCCATATAAATTAGAATGCTTGGTTCCTCCAGGAGGACTAAAGAAATACAGGTTTCTGGGAAGTTGAAAATGGATTTCCTCAATAAAAATGTGAAACAGGAAAAGTCGGTTACTTATAAATTTTAATAAGACATAATTTTAACAGAGGACAATTTTATCTACATGAAAGAAAGCCTTAGTACCTGCACCATTTTTATAATTTGGCTGTAGCACTTTTAGATCTGTACATATAAATGTGTGTATGTATGTGTTTATACCTGATCTTGTACACAAAGGATTTTAAACAATATACACAATTTTGTAGGATAAAAAAGATAAAACATAACTAATTTCAAAAGTGAATCAAGGAAGAATGGAGTGAAGTGAGGGTAATAGCATGTCTTGAGTTGGGTCACAAATCTGGCCTGGAGCTTCCTAGCAGCCAGTGCTAGTAAGGAAACAGGATCAGTTGCATAATCTAGTGTCTACAACATAACACATGCCAAGTGCTAGGAGAGCCATAATAATTCTTAGTTATAATGGCACTAAGATCAGGAATTATGTCACCTGAGGACTCATGAAGAGGATACTGTGTAATGTAATAGGTATTATTCTTACATTAAGCACAATGATACTTTTCACATGACTGCTTCATTCAGTGTCAGCTGGTGGGTGGTACCACAGTGCTGTTCAGTTAGAGCTGGAGGTAGAGAAGGGTGGGAAAGCATCATGTAACTCCAGACATTCCTTGTAGTATAGCTCCCTCATTGTCTAGTTTAATTGACATATACAATTTACAATCTACCAATCCTCCATAAATACTATTTCTCTAACTGAGAGGTTTGATAAGGATGGAGAGTTGCTGTGAAGAGTAAATAATGTGTTACATGCACAACACTAGCTCTGAGTCGAGAGAGTGAGGCCTTGATAAAAGCCATTCATGACCTGCCTGGACCATGCACCACCCTCAGCCAAAGGACACACGCTACTTGCTGTGTCTGGCTCGTGTGGTTATCTTTGTGGTCTTTTACATGCAGCGGTGTATTTTTCAAAAGTCATTTGAACTGGGATAGCTTTGACATCCCCTTCCAAAAGGATTCACTTCAGCCTCACGTTTGCTCATTCATCCGGTTCCAAACCTCTCATACAAAGTTCCTGGGTCCTGTCTGAGTTTCTGGACACTCTCTTGACATCTTCCTTAGCTTGATCCTTCTCTTGCTCTGGCTGTGATGTTCCAAAGGACATTGCTGCTCTAGACCCTGAAACCCAGACCAGACTCCCACTATCCCAACCTTTCTAACACATTGCTGCCCATTTCAGATTTTCCTCTTTCCAGGAAGGAAGATTAGACCACAGCCATTAGCTTTTATGGCTTCATTCTCGGTCAACTTACTATAATTTCTCTGAGTCTGTGACATATTTCTAATATTTTCAGAGCAGCTTCTGGGACTAGAAGCTGATTTGAGAAAATTTCTTCTGGTCCATCCAGTCACCACTTGGTTTATTCCCATCCATCCTTTCTGCCTTCAGATATTGAATCATTGCAGCCTCAGGCTAGAAGTGACCAGAGGTCATTTAGTTCCCCTGCCAAATCACACAAATGCCCCCCAACATCTGGCCTCCCTCTGTTCTCCATTGTATTGATGGCAAATTCTACTAAATAGAATGTTGCAACAATTTTACATTCTATTAGCTGACGATATGCTAAGGGTGTATTTTTGCTTATATTTCTACATGCTGGTTGGGAGAATGTGCTCTGAATTCTGTTTTGTTTCCATTAACCTTTTTTCTGAGAAATTACTGACCCTGAATATTGAAATCCACAAATGGATTCTTTTAACAACTATCCTGTCAGGATGCAACCTCTGTGTATTATGTGGCTTTTCGTCTGCAAATGCTTCCTCTTAATGCATCGATTACCTTAAGAAGTATTTATTTGAGTGACTTTCCCTTCATTTGGATTTTAGGAATATTTCTATCTCGGCTGTTTTAGGAAACCTCCAGTCAGAAGAATTTACAGTTCACTTATTTTTATAGCTGGTGGCAGCTATTTAAAACTGTGATTCTCACTCCTACCTGCTTGAGATCATCCCAAATCAATGATTCTTCTCATTTTTCCATAGACTTTTGTCTTAATCCTGTGCACTCAGTCTTAAGTAAGATATGTGTATCCTGACATATTTTTGCATGCTTCTGTCATCCCTGAGAAAATCTCACCAGCTCTTTCCTAGCTCAGTGCAAAGCAGAGTTGCACCCCTGCCATTTAGCTTCCAGTGAGAGACTGAGTTGAGATAAAGCAGCCACACGCTTTTGATCTTACGCTGTTCGAACGGGAGCCCCTTTACTCCTGAGTGCAACACCTTTGTCTGTGCGATAGCCCTCCAGTGTTACCCTTAGAGGATGGGTCAGGATTGGCTCTGCTTCTAGAAAGCACACCCAGCGGGTAGCCACAGCACGAAGTCTGGGTTCGTTCATTGTTTTCAGGTGGTGCTGCCAACAACTTGGGACCCTAAAGCAGCCACCCTGTGGGGACCAGTCTCATCAGGGCTGCCCTGCCCAGTCCTCTGAGGAGATGTTCAGTGGTCAGGTCTCAGCAGATATGTAGGGTTTGTCCTCATGATATGTGCCACCTATCTTTAATTCTCTTCTTTATTTTCTATTATGGTAAAAATGAAAAACAAATACACAGAAAGACTTGTTATAATCAGCACTTAATTCCTATCAGTGAGTACGTTTCAAAAACCTTGGAATCTTGGGTGTCTATTTTCATGTGTGTGTGTGTCTGTGTGCAAACTAGGGGGTCAGCAGGGCACAGAGAAGAAAAAGGAGGTGCTGGAGACACTGGAGGGATATGGGAATATAATCAGACTGCAAAACAAATGCTTCCTTAAAGTCTTACTGGAGAGCCAGCCCAGAAGCAAAATGAATTGAATTTCAGACTGCTCCTCTCTCCCACCTCACCCTAAAATGCTTGCAGTATTCTGACTCCTAACCCTGACTTATTGGTGACAAGTGATATTAAGCAGCCTGGTTTCTAGGTAGCAGGTTGGATTGCAGTGAAATGTCTCCGGAACACCTCGGCCTTTGTCAGAAAGCTAAGAGAGCTGCCTTCAGGTGGTACCTGTAGCATTAGCAACATCATGGAGGTTTTGGTTGTATGAGGAACTGTGGGAGCTGGAAATCACCAAGGAAGAGTGCAGAGAAACACAAAGTGCTTGTGTGTGGCAGCAGCTAGGTATGGGATGAGATGGTTTCTGTCTCTTTATTATATGAAGCTGGGATTTGTCAATTTTGGTGCCATTGACTCCTTCGTGTGCCAGAAGCAGCCTTGAATGATCATGCTAGACCCAGGGGAAAAGGAAGGGAAGCTTCTCTACCAGCATGATATCTACAGAAAGTGAAGCCCAGAACCCACGAGTTAGTGGAGGAGACCTGGGTGGGGTGTGGGAGAGGTGCATTGAACAAAGGGAACAAGAGAAGAACGGAGAACAAATACTGTCTTGCAAAGACAGAAGCAGTAACTAAAACAGTGTGAAAAATAATTCAAAACAAGAGACAAAAAGCAGGAGAGAACAAGATTCAATCACTTGTTTATTAAGAGGTGGTACAAACAAGAGAAGATATGGTGAATGTGATTTCTGGTCCTGGCAAGGCCATGAACTCTGGCTTCAAAATGATACAGAGGGAACACTGCACAGAAAATGGTACCCTGTGTCTCCCAAATTCATAATAAAACCGAGTCCTGGTCCAACCCAGGGTGGAAGCAGGGCAGGAAAGTGTCAGGGGGCAGAAGTTGGTAGCCCGAGGTCTGTGTGGCAGACTTACCTGCTCTGCGCTGGCAGAGATGGCCTTGGAAGACCTTTGTGGTGACCTGTTGTTTCTGGTCTGGTCTAGCTGGTGTTCAGAGAGTTGAGAAGGCACCTGGAAACTGTCTTTTCACTGTTGCTGTGAGGATGGTATAGCGGAGGAGGAGGAGCTGATGGGGCATCAGAGCTTATCTCTACATCTCTGTTTCCTCTTTTATAAAAGGGTGAAATGTAGTATATCTAACTCAGAGAGCCCTTGTGAAGAGTAAGTGAATACTAATTAATTAAAGAAGGAGGCCATTCGGCTGACCTGGTTCTTATGCCATTGTGCCTATGTAAGCAAATCAAAGTCTAAGCCTGTAAATGCCTCAAAGTTATGAAATCAAAATGCTAAGGGAAACCAGTCACAGATAGCCAGCTAGGCTGTAAGCTTCAGCCAATCAATAATTTTCTTACTTCGCTTCAGCACTTTATTTGCTTCTCCCCGAGCTCCTGTCAGTGGAGCGCTACTAACTACTTTCAGGTTGGCGCTGCGGAATTTGAATAGACTTTTGTTCAACTCTTAAAATGTCTATTGTGCCTCAGTTTACCTTTAATGCAGTAAGATTCCTGGCTCAATAAATGTTAGCTGTTTTTTAGTACTCATACATGTGACCTTTAAAAAATGTACACAAATATTTATATAACAATTTTATAAGTAAAAATGTCAGTTACAAAATAGTACTCACAACAAAAAATACACACACACTAACGTGGAATGGAGGAATTGCACTAAAATCTTAACAGTGCTTACTTTTGGAAAGTGGATTACTGCTAATTTACCTTTCTTGCCATGCTTGTCTGTATTTCTACAGTGAACACTGATTACTTTTGTAATGAGAACCGCATCATTCTTTAAACAGCTGTAAGAATCAATCCCAGCAAGGTCTGTTACCAGTCCTCTTTCTCACGCCTCCTCAAATACGGGCTCAAGCGGCTGTAACGTCTGTCCTTGCTCCCACCCTCCTCCTACTGTGGACTTATGTTAATTGGGAGCTTTATGGCCACTCCATGGATGCTTTCTGGGTCAGAGGGAGAAGCACGTTTGCATCCTGGTAAGAGCTAGGACAAGTTACTCTGTCCCATGTTTCTTACCTGTGCTTTAAGAAAGGCACTTGAAATTTATAACAGAAGACCTTATTTGCTCGCACCTGGGCTGGTGAAGGAGCCAAGTTTGCAGACGGGCTTGGATCAGGCATGACTTCCCAAGATCTGGAATAGGAAGGCTGATTATTTGGAGGACTGTCTCTTTGCACATGTTTTATTAATCTGTGGGCACTGCCATAGAAAATTGGCTTTCAGCCGAGGCAACCTTCTCGGTGGGAGTTTCAGTGGAGCAGCTGCTCTAGACTGGAAAGTGCCACTTTCCAACTGGGTTGCATATGAACCACCTCGGGATCGTGGGGAGTGCCTGACGGTGGAACGATGCTTTCCCTGGGCTCTGTTTGGAAATGGAAGATACCCTGTGGTGTTTGCATTGCCTCTCTGCTAGAATCCAATGACTAGCATTGTGTGATGTAGTAGAATCTGGTGATTCTAGGTGTTGATAATGGCTTTGAGGAGCAGGGAGGAGAGGGTGGTGATGTGGCATCCAATTAGATTGCTACAGTCCAATTGAAAATTAGCCGTAGAAGCAAAGGAAGAGTTAAGTTAGATGTCTGTACCTGTGAATTGCTCTTCACCTCGACTTAAGCACTGCTTCATATTTTGATCTGCTCTGGCACATTTTGATTTTGGGCAGGGATTAAACCTCGTCCATGGTGCCAGAGGCTGTGTGTGTGTAATAGAGACATCACATACAGTGACAGGCTTGTAGAAAAAGCAGTCTGTACAGATACAGATCAAATAGGAGCATTTCCATTGAAAAGTGCAGTGCAGCTTGCTTTTTGCATCCCAGTGGTAATATGGCTACTCAGGGTCACATTCAGCAGTGTCCAGGTGTGTATGACACTCAGTGATGCTGATGGGTGTTGGACCCAGCCACCTCTGGTAGCCTGGTTCTTAGGTAGAGAGGCTGTATGGGGAAGCTTCCTGAGCAGGGGGTCCAGGACTGGGAATACAGAGCCCTGGGAACAGGCATCCCAGGTTGTTCAAGCCTTGGGCACGACTCTGACCCTTTGTCAGAATCTGACAGTGTGTAACAACTGAAAGTTGAAGTGCAGGGATTATTCGCTCCCTTCATTCTTCATTCTTCTTCTGGCTATTGCCAGCTGGCTCTCAAGGCGCCCAGAAGGCAGAGGCAGGAGGGGAGGAAAGATGGGGCATGATTTCTCCTCTTTATTAGTAGTTCTGTTAAGAGGTATTGTGGTGAAACCAGTCATAGGAACAAACAAATGTTGGATAATTTGGGGTTTCAAATGCTCTCGCAGCTTCCATTTCTGCAGTGACTTATTGCTAGTACAAGGGAACCCCTTTCTGGAATGAGGGTGTGGCCTATAGCCTTGAATTATATACTTGGGGGAAAATTTGCATTAGTCTATTTTCATGTCCAATTCGACTGATGAGCAGTTTGACCACTCCATGTTATTCCACTTTGATTTTTGCTGAGGCCCTTTAAATGTGCACTTGTTGACTGACTGAGAAATCCATATAAAACGTTCACTGCATGCCTACCATGCACCAAACCCTGAGCAGAGATACAGGGTGACCCAGCCATGTGCAGTTCTGTCTTTGTGGAATTTAATCCAATTAGGGGGACAGAAAATTAAGCAAATAATTAGGAGACAGTGTAGTAAGTGCTCTAATAAGGGAGGTCATGTGTGTCTGGGAGCATGTAGTAGGGACCTTGGAAGGATCAAAGAAGTTGTTCTGGTGGAACTGACTTCTAAGTTGAGACCTAAAGATAAGTGGAGTTAGGAAAGGGGAGTGGGGAGAGACCAGTGTTGTAAGCAGGGGGACCAGTCTGAGGACCAGTCTGAGGACCACTTCATAAATCCTTTCTGCTGTGCAGATATATATGTATTAGGTGAGAAAGTGCTTCTCTGTAATAATCAGATGATTATTAACAGGTCTCTTACCAGGTAGACCTTCATTCATCTCCCTCTTGTGGCCGTGACCACTTGACTTGGTATTATGACTAACGTGCATCGCAGGCTCTGGAAAGCCTTCTGTTTCCTTGTGTTGCTCACATAGGGGTTTTGTAAGTGAGCCTGTTGAATGTTGAATCAAAGAATAAACTGAATCAAAGAATGAACATTGGAAATCAAGTCTATATCCCACAGCCAGAAGGGAAGGAAGTGAATCCTAATGTGTGACCTTGACTCTTCAGTGCTGCCTGGACTTGCCAGTGGCCAAGGTGGACCTGACCTTCCTAGTTCTGGTTCTTGGCCACTCTCCTCAGATCTGCTATCCTGCCTTCTTCTGTCAGGCTGACTGGGCTTAGGCTAGGATGGGCACGTTGGCCTACTCTCTTAAATATCTCACTTTTGCTACATTCAAGTTGTTACAATTGTAGGCCTGTGCATACATCACTCATTTAACAAATATTTCAGTTCCTCTTATTTCAACACAAGTGAGAGCTTCCTCTGCCCGGGCTCTGTGGTATGTGCTGACAATACAAGAATGCATAAGACAGGACCTCTGCCCTAGGCTACTAGCAAGTATCACCTGCCAAGGTTCAGCTGAGCCAGAGATGGTGGGGGTAGGGAGGAGTGGATGGATGGGAAGTCCCAGCATTAAAATTTTAGGGAGCAGTTCTCCATGACATCAGAGGGGAATATTGTTGCCAAAAGATCGGCCCCTGTCCCTGACGAGCCAAATAACCCAGAGACAAGATCTTGGAGCTTAGAAGAAAAGAGGCAGCTTTATTCCTTTGCCAGGCAAAGGGGACTGCTGGCAGACTAGTGCCTTCAAAGCTGAGAGCCCATCTTAGGGTTGGGGCTTAGTGATTATATAGTGAACAAACTGGAGAGTAAAAGGGGATATTGATCAACAAGAGTCTCTGGTGAAGCTTCCTCCTGAATCTTGGTGGGTCTGTCCGGTGTCATGGGGCCATCCAGTGGTCTGGAGGGTCATCAGCCCACAACCTTCTTTATCCCCAGTGCAACCTTCTTTATCTGATCAGACTCGTTAGGTGCCAGGAGGGACTTCGGAGGGTCTGGTCATTCTCCTGAGGTTGTCGTCCGGTGACTCCATTCCTAGGGGAATGACTCAGAATCCAAACATGATTGTAAATTTCAATTGCCAGAGTAAGGTAAAACAGACAGGGAAATTACAAACTCTGACTCTAACCCTAATTGTAACAGTGGGCCTGGGGCTGGGGGCAGTGTCCGGTCAGTCATGATTCAGGAGCTTTTAAGATAACTTCCACAGGAAATAGGACCTGGTCCCTTAGGACATAATAAACTTTTTACCAACTTTCTTTCTTGCTCGTGGGTATGAAGCTGTTTATATTCTTCTAGACTGACTTCTCTTTTGGGCCTGAACTGAATGGGGCTGAGGTCATTGGGAGATTCACACCCACCAGATGTAGACTGGTTCTCTTCGTGGCTTGAAAGAATTGATGTGCCTTTGTGATATTGTGATATAGGAAGAAATATGTATTTGGCCTTTGTCCTCAGTTCTAGAGCTCCCAACTCTCTTGTTGTTTCCTGAGTGATAGAGATGATAGGAGCATCTTTTGTTTTAACATTTGGCCTTAGTCCTTAGTTCTTGACACAAGAGCCTCTAAGACCCTTGGACTCTCTGGTGTGATTGGGTATGTTTTGTATGCTGATGAGATTGTTGGTGGCTGGGGGCACTTAGATAGCTCCAGGATGAGGCTGGCTGCTGGAAAGACCAGTGCATGACTAAGAGGGTTGGAACTTTCATCCTCAGCCTCTGACCTCTGGGAAGGGCTGGAGATTGAGTTAATCATCAATAGCTGAGGATTTAATCATGCTTACTTAATGAACCCTCCATAAAAAGTCCTAAAGATGGGGTTTGGAGAGCTTCTGGGCAGTGAACACTTAAAAGTGCTGGGAGGTGGCCTGCCTGGAGAGGGTATGGAAACTCTGTGCTCCTGACCCTGTAACTTGCCCTACGTATCTTCTCCATTTGGCTGTTTCTGAGTTGTATTTTTTTGGGAGAGGGGAGGTAATTAGGTTTATTTATTTACTTACTTTTTTTTAGAGGAGGTACTGGGGATCGAACCCAGGACCTCGTGCATGCTAAGCATGTGCTCTACCACTTAGAGCTATACCTTCCCCATCTGAGTTGTATTTTTAAGAATAAACCACTAATAGTAAGTAAACCTTTCCTGAGTTCTGTGAGTCATTCTAGCAAATCATCAAATCTGAGGAGGCCATCATGAGAACCCAGATTTATAGGTGGTCAGTCAGAAGTTTGAGAGGCCAGGGCTTGTGATCGGCATCTGAAGTGGGAGTAGTCTTGTGGGACGGAGCTCTTAGCCTGTGGGGTCTGTTGAACTCTGGGAAGTTAGTGTCAGGATTGAATTGTAGACACCCAATTGTCTTTGGAGAAGTTGGAGAATTGGTTGGTGTGGGGAAAACCCCCCACATATTTGGTGTCAGAAGCTTTGTGAGTAAAAACAGTTTAGAACCTCCAGAAAGAACACTCAGATAATGCTGTAATATCACTTTCAAGTAAATATGTTTTTAAGAAATTTGGAGTCTATCAATTTGGAATTTGTGATTTTTTTGGAAAATTTAGGATAATTTGTATTTTCACATTATCTAAAAAAAAGGAGGCTTGGACACAGGATAATACTGAAAATGCATAAATGATTAATAAACTGTCTTTAGCAACTCTAAAAGCAGGCAAAATTGACATACTAATTAAAAACGGTACTTATCTTTTCATGGGCTCTTCAAATTGAAGTCATGCTATTTTATCTATGGTTAAAACATTCTGGTGCCAACTTTTGGCTAAGGGAGACTTGAGATGACTAGTGCTGATTTCCAAGCTACAAATCACCTATGTGTTTTATACAAAGAGACAAATTAACAATGACATAAATCTAATGGGTTGTTTGTTTCCAGGGGTATTGAAAGCTAGAAAACCATGGCAACCAATGTAGTCAGAGATGATGTGAAAGGAACTTATACTCTTGGTAAAAATGAATTGGAAAAAAAAGGCGTGAAAAGTCCTGAAACACTCACTAACAGTTCTAGGCAATTTAACTTTTCTTTTTTCATTCTGATGGCAGAGTTACATGCCAGCAGGAGTGGTAGTTACAGTGAAGGGTGTTGTTGCTTCCCCTACAACTCTTATTTTCTAATTCTAAGCTTAGTGGCAGAGGCCCAGTTAAAAGATCATGGACATGTTTTATAGTGAAGGTAGTGATAATGGTAGCATATCAAAACTAAATGTGTGCCATGTACCCAAATCTCTCAGAGTCTCTCCTTATTAAAGTCATCTCTTAGGGTCCACATGAACTCTAGTAGGCTGTGAGAACAATTACTGTGTCCGTTCACTTACTGGTGAAAACCTCATGTGGCCAAAAATGGATTTATGAATGGTGAAATTGCTGCTTTGTTATTACTGTGTATACTCAGCCTTATTATAAATTGATTGATGCTTAATCAACCAGAGCAAACTACATCTATTCAACAAATAATGGTACAGACTTTCTGATTCAAAACAAAATGGTAATAGGACAAGTTCAAATGTCAGAAAGCTTGCCATTTTTAACTGAGATTCAGCCACTTTTCTTAAATAAACACTCCTTGGATCATTGCATGCCTTGAGTTAATTCATAGAATTCTGAAAAAGTTAATTTTGACTCTTTTCTTTGCCAGTGTTCTGGTTGCTTTTATGGAGGAATAGGTTTTCGGAGGTTCTAGTACCTAACTGAACTCAGGTTCACTTGCCCGACACACAGCAAAGCCAATCTCCTGACACTGGGTTGTGATGAAGGAAAGTACACTGTTTATTTTCAGATAGACAGGCAAGGAGAGTGGGCAACTGATGCTCAAAAGAGCTGGAACTCCTCAGTGGCTTTTAGGGAAGGGTTTTTCTTTTCTTTTTTTCTTTTTATTTTTTTCCATTCTTAAATTTGAATATAGTCAGTTTAAAATGTGTCAATTTCTGATGTACAGCAAGTTTCAGTCATATACATACATTCATTTTCATATTCTTTTTCATTATACATTACTACAAGATATTGAATATAGTTCCCTGTGCTATACAGAAGAAACTTGTTATTTATATATTTTATATATAGTAGTTAGAATCTGCGAATCTCGAACTCCCAATTTATCCCTTACCACCCCCTTTCCCCCCAGTAACCATAAGTTTGTTTTCTATGTCTGTGAATCTGTTTCTGTTTTGTAAACAAGTTCATTTGTGTCTTTTTTTTTTTTTTTTTAGATTCCACATGTAAGTCATATTATATGGTATCTTTCTTTCTCTTTCTGGCTTACTTCACTTAGAGTGATGCTCTCCAGGTCCATCCATTGTTGCTGCAAATGACATTACTTTATTATTTTTATGGCTGAATAGTATTCCACTGTATAAATATACCAAAACTTCTTTATCTAGTCATCTGTCAGTGGACATTTCGATTGTTTCCATGTCTTAGCTATTGTAAATTGTGCTGCTATGAACACTGAGGTGCATGTATCTTTTCAAATTAGAGTTCCCTCCTAATATATTTCCAGGAGTGGGATTGATGGATCATATGGTAAGTCTGTTTTTAGTCTTTTGAGGAATCTCTATACTGTTTTCCATAATGGTTGCACCAGACCATCTTACCAACAGTATAAGAGGGTTCTCTTTTCTCCACAGCCTCTCCAGCATTTATTGTTTGTGAAGTTTTGAATGATGGCCATTCTGACTGGTGTGAAGTGATACCTCATAGTAGTTTTGATTTGCATTTCTCTGATAATTAGTGATATTGAGCATTTTTTATGTGCCTATTGGCCATTTGTATGTCCATATTAGAGAATTGCTTTTTTAGGTCTTCTGCCCATTTTTGGATTGGGTTCTTTGATTTTTTGTTATTAAATTATATGAGCTGTTTATATATTATGAAAATTGCTATTTATATATTCTGCAAATTAAGCCATTGTCAGTTGCAGCTTTTGCAAAGATTTTCTCCCATTCTCTAGGTTGTCTTTTAGTTTTGTGTATAGTTTCCTTTGCTGTGCAAAAGCTTGTAAGTTTAATTATGTCCCCTTTGTTTATTTTTGCTTTTATTTCTATTCCCTGGGTAGATTGCCCTAGGGGAATATTGCTAAGATTTATGTCAGAGAATGTTATGCCTATGTTTTCTTCTAGGAGGTTTATAGTGTCTTGTCTTTTATTTAAGTCTTTAAATCTTTTTGAGTTTATTTTTGTATATGGTGTGAGGAAGTATTCTAACTTCATTGATTTACACATAGCTGTCCAGTTTTCCCAACACTGCTTGCTGAAGAGACCATCTTTCTCCTTGGTACATTCTTTAGCAAGGGTTTTTAAAGGCAACATTAGGAGTAGGGCCATTGGGTGTGTAATCAGCTTGTGGACACTCTTCTGATTGATTGGTGGTGAGGGTAACAGGGTGATGTTCTGGGAATTTTAATCATTAATCTTCTGGTTTCAACCAGTCTGGGATCCATATGCTTGTGATCAGCATGTAATCAACAACTTCCACTGGGTGGGGGTTTTTGTTTCTGCAAAATGACTCAAAGATATGCATTAGATTGTTACCTACAACCCTTGAGGAGGAGCTGGGAGGCCTTTGACTTTGTTTTATCCCTGAATTGTTGTTCAAACCAGTATTACTTTACTTGCTTGACTGCTTTTCCTTTGTTTCTGCATTTTCTCCCTTCTCTAATCATTAACTGTTCGAGTCTGCTCTTTGGAACTCGAGGAGGGCCTAGGATGACTGAAGTTTTTTACAAACAAGAAGCAGGTTACACTGGAAGGGCTTGTAGCCAGGAAGGTCCCGCAAGGTCCTGCTAAGTTTCAGTTCTTACTTGACCATTCTGGAAATGCTTCTTTCCAGTCCCTTCATTTTCACTTTGTACATTTATCAGCATTAAGATCAGTGAGATTAAACAGACTCCTGTGTATTCACACAAATCTGCACACGTGGGACAGTGATCCTGGGTGGCTGGCTAGCATGAATGACCTACAGCAGTGAGTGTCTGAGTGGCTGCTATTTCAGCTGGAATTTTTCTTAACTTGGAGAGGAGCAAATGGTTAAAACATGGAAGGAGAGCAAAGGGAACACCACTAAACAGCGTGGTTGTGTGCATAGAGTTTCTGGTTAAGTGTCGAATGAAGTACCTTAATTTTATGACATTTCAGAAAACTCCATTGTTACAGCTCATTTTTATTTCATTGCACAGTAGAAAAATATATCAGGCTGGTAAAATCCTTTCCCAGACTTAGATTTTAAAAGTAAATTCGGATGCTTATGCTTAGTGCTGGATTATACACTTATGCTCCCCCAAGTTTTTCCCCAGGGGCTGCTCTCTTCTTTGCCCTCCTCTTCACTGGCAATGGCTGAGGCTCAACCAGTGATCTCTGCCCCATGCTTCTCTTTTAGAGGACTGGAGTCTGGAGTAGAGAATTCAGACTGTATCACGTGAGCTGGGAAATACTTGCATAGACGACTAGTTTTTGCATTTACTAACTTCAAAGGATCAAATGAGAGGATCTAGACTGAAGGATAGTAGCTGTATAAGAAGGCTAGTTTGAGTTCAACATAGGGGGTTATTTCAGACAACAAAAGCTCTAAATCTGGCTTGATCCTCTGTTTTCCTCATTTTCTCTTTTTTCCTCATTTTGCCTGGTGGAGTTGGTTTTCCCTTCTGTGGCACTTAACACATTTCTGCCTTCCATCACGATCTCATTTCATTTTGGTATCTGTTTCATTTCATTATTTGCATTTGTTTTCATGTGTATTTAGTCTACTGGTTCTTACCCAGGGGAAATTTTGTCTCCCAAGGGACATTTGGCAATGTTTGGAAATACTTTTGGTTGGCACAGCTGGGGTGGGGATGCTACTGGCATCCAGAAAGGAGAGGCTACGGATATTACCAAATCCTGCACTGCACAGGAAGACTCTCCACAACAAAGAATTATCCTTCCCCAAATGTCAATAATGATGAGTTTGAGAAACCCTGCTCTAGTCCATGAGATTTGAGGGCAGGGGGCCTGTAGCTAGGTACATGAGACATAGTAAGTGATAAACCAAACAGTTGGTTAAAGAACAAAGTCTGTTTTTTTCTTATCACTTTTTACCATTGCAACCAGTGGTATGAGGGCTTGAAATTATGTATTTCTTTTTTTTTTCTTTTCTTGTTTAGTCACTGAAAGAAAAATCCAGAAACATCAAACAATTTATTCCTATGAATAAACATCAAAAAACATGAAAAAAGCCAACCTGAGGGGTGCTAGGGGCAAGCCAGAAAATGAAATTCATGTAACATTTCTTTAGAAAGGCGTCATTCAGTCTTAGCTGATGGGGCTGGCAGTCCTCACTCATCAGAATAGGCGCAGTCTCTTATCTGAGTTTGTTTTACCCTTTGGTGTGACTTTGGGATGAGGACTTGATTTGCTGCTCTCTGTTATGGACAGTCTTGAGATAGCACAGTACGGAGAGACACAGAGAGCCAGGCAGCCAGTGCACAGACAGGCAGAGGGATGGGAGGGAAGCTGTGAAAGGGAAGAGAAAGTTTCTGCATCCCTTTTATTCCCGTGTGAAAAGAAACCATGCTTTTGCTGTTTTGAGAGAAAAGATAAAGAGCACCGAGGAAGAGACAGCTTGATTCCCTGGGTCCCTGGGCCTCGCTCCCTAGCAGGCGTCTCTGTGAAAGCAAACCGCAGCGGCCTGGCCTGCTCTTTCAGGTAGGGCTTTTGCAGAGAACGGGAGCAGAGGCCTGATGACTCACCCACACCCTCCCTCTGTCGGTGTCCTGCTGGCTGTGTGCGTCCACAAAGCAAAAGCGCAGAACTCAGAAATGTCTGTTGAAGGGAGCTGGGCATAAAGGAATTAATGCATAAGTGATGCAGGGAGAGATGTGGGCTCTTATAACAATCCAAGTAGTTACTATATATTAAGCATTTAGTCTTTGCCAGGACTTTTGTTAATTATTGGTTTCATTTAATCCTCATATCATTCCTGTGAGTTAAGAAGGTTATTTTTTCCCCCTACAGATGATGTAATTGAAGTTCAGAGAGGTCAGCTAACTTGCTTAAGGTTTCGGATCTTGTGTGGTGGAGTTAGGATTTGAGCCTAGGTCCTTGCTGCACTGCTTCAAGGGGAGGGCTTCAGTTCCTATGAAACCCAGGAATACAAGACAGAGGAGGAGGTAGAATTGAGTAAAGGGCTGCTTCAGCAAGCACCCTGCGTCCGCTCTTCCCAGCAAAAAACACCCTGGAAGGTGTTTTTTAGCTGCTTTTTTTAAAAAAATTGAAGTATAGTTGATTTACAATATTGTGTTAGTTTCAGGTGTAGAGCAAAGTGATTCAGTTATGCTTATACATGTATATATATATATAAATCATATATGTATTCTTTTTCAGATTCTTTTCCATTATACATAATTACAAGATGTTGAATATAGTTCCCTGTGCTGTACAGTCTTCGATTTTTATCTTAGCTCATTTTTAAATGAAGACAACAAAAGGATCAGATGGCAGTGACAGAGTCCATTCTCTGTAATAAGAACTGTCACCACTTTACATATATGGTTTGTGACTCTTCAGGCCACAAACCGTGGTGAGGTCCCAATCGCTGCTGCCATCCACGTGTCAGAGACTGGTCCTCACTGGCTAATGAGAAAACCCAGCCTCCCTGTCAAATTCTCCAAGATTCTCTGTGAGTCTTGGGGTTTTGGATAGATCCTTATGCACATGGGGGCAGCTTCCTTGCAGCAGGCCACATTTCCTTCCTCTGTCTTTGCTCTGACCATCGTCCGGTTCTGTCAGTATGGTGCCATCCTGAAGAGTGTAGACCCTGGAGTCAGACTCCCACAGGTCATGTCCTGCCTCTGCCACTAACTCACTGAGAACCTGGACAGTTTGTTTGCATCTACCTTTCCTCATCTATAAAATGACAGTAATGATTGTGCCTGCATCACAAAGTCGTAAGGATTAAATGAAACAATTCATTCGGAGTGCTTAGCATGGTATCTTGTAAACAGCCCTCCTTGAAGCTTAGCTATTTTAAGCTCCACCACATCTTCAGGCGTGGTACCTGCAGCAGTGTTTGGAATCCGCCCTGGGTAGAGCGCTCTTTAGAGAGCTATCTAGGGACACAGGAGGTTTCTGGATGTGGAGAGAAAGTAAGGGAAGATGGTGACTTCCAGCAAAATGGTCAGGGCTCCTCTCACCTTCTCTTGAAATCCCCAGAATTTTGGAAAATTTTATTGGCCTAAAACTATGGGTTAAGTGTTTTTAATTAAACATTTCATGACAATGTTATATCTGCTTGTCTAAACATATAATTTGTGTTCTATGCCTGGGGTTTTCTGTTAAACTTTTTAATGTATGTTTTTGGGGAGGGCCCTTTTTTGTGATATTAATGAAAAAAAGTTAGGTTCTCAAAAATTTAAGCACAATTTGGAAATATAAACTCCTGATCTTTATCCCTAGAGATTCTGATTAAAGAGGTCGGGCAAGGCAGAGATAATTTTATTTTAACCAATTTTAACAAATATTTCAGGCATCTTGGAGGTGGGTGGTCCAGAAAGTACTAAAACAGTATATAAAGTAAAGTTGGAATAATTACTTATTTGGGAGAGGTTATCAAAATGTACATAATGGATAATCGTCATGGTTCCTGTGTTTCTCTTCAGAGGAATTTTTCAGTTTCTTTGGTGAAGTGAGACGTGGCACAGCTGAGTGGAGGAATTACCTTCACTCTCCCCTGGTCTTTTTAGGACTCTCATTCGATGCTTCATTGGGTGATACAGCCACAGCCTTCCTACATCTTGAGCTGCAGAGTAATCAGTTTTGAAGTTGTTTCTGTCCACCACTCCTATCAATGGGGAGCAATAGGATTGAATGAACCTGAATTTTCACCCCGATGGGGGAAAATCGTTAACTCTAAAGACAGATTTAATGGAAACAGTATTTAATTCTGCTTACAATTATGTATCTCTGCCTCAGGCAGAATCGACTAGGGCTCTTATTTGCAAATAAGATAATGCATTCTATTCAATCCAAATGCAAAAGGGATTTATTAAAGAATATAAAGAAGTTCACAGAACCTCCGGGTGGGCTTGGAGGCCCTGAAGTCAGGAACAGTGCTCAAAAACACCTCAGTCTGCTCCAGGGAGGACCCTGTCACCGTTGCTGTGGTGCCAGACATAGCAGCCCATGCTGCAGGTGCTACCATGGGGCACCAGGACCACCGTGTCTTCCACACTCCGAAATAGGGTGCTTCTCCTGCCACACTGCAAAAAGACAGATTCCTTGTGGAGCTTGCTTCCTAATATGTTTCTCTTCTCTCTTCAAAACTGAAGTTTCATGCAGGTGCATCTCATTATGGAATATGAGTCACACGTCTGCCTAGTGGGATGTTGAAGCTGGCTCAAGCCAGCTCTGAGCAGTGACAGTTAAGTTTCATGGACTTTATAGGCCAGTTTTTAAACTGTTGGTAACTTGAAGTAGGCCACAGTAGGGGGGTTTACACCATGGAAGTTGGCAAGTGATACAAAGTAATGGAATTGAGAAATATTTGCCGTCACGTCATTGCAAAGGATGCTGGGTAGATTGATCTCACAGTTCCTTTGGGAAGGTGGACCTCATAGTGGGTGCAATTCTCTAGATAGGGGAATGCTATTTAAAATATGCCATATAGCAAGGTTTCCTCCAAGTGATTCCCTTGTCAGGGTATCTTTTGATGTCTGGTAATGTGGAGTGAAGTAGAACTGAGAGTGTGCTTCAGGTTAGAGCCAAAATTTTCATGTTTGTCTGCCCCACTGGGCACCCTGCCAAGCAACTGTGTTTCCCTGAAATTGCTCAGACTGTTTATTAAAGGGCAGAAGGGAACCATGTGGCCTAAGGAAACATCACTCTGAGGCCCTGGGCTATGACCATCCTGAGCATGGTAGTCTTCTAGTTTTGGGTCTCTGGGAATTATTTCTAGGAGGGATGTCAAGAGGATAGACTCCAAGATAAAAATGATGATAGAAATGGCCACACAGCAATGATGAGACAGATGTAGCGTAGGGCACCTCCATCCCTAAAAAAAAAAAGCAAAAAAAAAAAAAAAAGAGGAGGGACTTCGTTGGCAGATTCAGAAGTGAGAAATCCTATAGATGAAGACTCTCCATTGGGAATAAGGGAAATTGGGTTGGCGAGGGTGTGAACATTGAACTATAGTCATCCCTCGGTTACTGCAGGGTATTGGTCCCATGCCCCTCCCTGGATACCAAAATCCGAGGATGCTCAAGTCCCTTATATGAAATGATGTAGTGTTTGCATATAACCTACACACATCCTTCTGTATACTTTAAATCAGCTCCTGATTACATATAATACGTAATACAATGTAAATGCTATGTAAATAGTTGCTGGTGTGCAGCACATCCAAGTTTTGCTTTTTGGAACTTTCTGGAAGTTTTTTTCCCAAATACTTTTGATCCATGGTTTGTTGAATCTGCAGATGCAGAACCTGCCTATATGGAGGGCCAACTGTACATCTAGTCTTTAGTGAAGGGTGAGAAGGTGTAGGTCCCATGCCCTTTTCCCTCCCACATCCTTATCTTCTCCAGGCACCAGGAAAACACCTGGGGTTTCAGGGAATTCAGGAGAAACAGCTCTAGCCCTGCCCGGGACAGAGAGCTCATCCTGACAGGCCAGACTTGCAGCAGGGCTGCCCCTCATTGAGATCTTCTCAGACACAAGCATTCCGGGGTCATTAGCCCTGCTGTGGACACGGAGAGTAGTGGCCAGGCTGCGGTGATGCCCCGCTGGGGACTGGCCGAGATGTCTCTGGAGCCCGGGGGTAGAGACACGGCTGTAGGCTCAAGCAGAATGTTTGAAGGAGACTTTTGTGAAGAACACAAACCCTTCTCTTAGCCACAAAGGACCCTTAGTGACAGCACTGACAGCAGCTGCTGTGAGGGGTGCAGGGCAGGGCAGGCCACCCCGCCCAGCTGGTGCTGGAAGGTGACCCAGGGCACTGGTGGGGAGCCCCTGGTGGGTAACAGCCACTTCACCCACTGCCTATTAAACTAAAATAAATATGTCCCTGAGTATACAAGTAATATGTGTTTTTGTAGAACATTTAAAATACTAAGAAGTATAAAGAAAAAAGTTTTAAAATTAGTATTATCTCCCACCACCCACTTTAATACTTTTCCTTTTCCTTTTAGCCTTTTTGTCTTTTCCTTTCAGTCTTTTTTCCCTGTGTGTTTCTGTTTTACATGTTGTTAATCTCATACTGTATGTTCTTAAGCTATATTTTTAACTGTATCACAAGTATTTCTCCATATTATATTTTTAATAGTCATCAGTTTAAATGATTGCATGATACCACATGTATGTACATATATGTACACACATATCTATCTATTTTTCTATCTATTCCAATATAAATAAGGCTGGAATAAACATTCTTTGTACACATTTCTGATTGTTCCCTTAAGGTAGATTTCTAGAATAGAAATAAAATTAATAACTGTTTTAAAGACTGTTGATATGGCTTCCTCAACTAACTTCTTGAGTTACCATCTAGTTGAATATGTTGGGTACAGGCTAATATTGTGGTTAAGCACAGGCTTTAAAGTCAGAAAGAGGTGGATTTGGGCTCTAACCCTACCACTTCCCATCTGTCTCAACTTGGGCCTCTAACCCTCATTCCCTCTTCTGCCATGTGGGGATAGCAATGCCTGCCTTACAGTGTTGTTGTGTGGCTTAAATAAAATAATGCATGTAAAACCCTCAGCCCAGGAACTGGCCCATCTCGGCCACACTGGAGGCCTCCCGGACCAAACATACTTGTGGTCTTGCCTCTGATGGTGACTCGTGGTAGCCAGTCCTGCCCAAGCCCTGCCCGCTTGGTGCAGGTGTACCCTGACAGGTCCTTGCTGTCCTCACTTCCTACCCAGGGCTCTCTGACACCTGCAGTGGGCACTCCTGTGTATGCAGCTCAGAAGGGTGAGAGATTTAATGTCCTGCAGGCCAGCCCTTGACCACTGCGGGAATCCCGGGCCCTTTCTTCCCTGGGTGGATGGTCCTGAGGAGTGTCTCCTAGAGCTTCTCAGGAGGTCCTGTGAGATCAAGTGAGCAGTGGCCCCTGGCAGTTGCCAGTTCTACCCCGCAGCCTGGGATTGGCTTCCCCTGCTCCCAAGCCCCTCCTCTCTTCCACAGTCCTGCTCCCTCTGGCCCCATTCCCAAATAAACCACCAGCTGGTGAACCTCAGGCTCTGCTGATGGGGAAACTCCAGCTAAGACAGTAAACATCAGTAAATGTTGGCTTTGGTTAATATTGTAAAATAATATAATTTTGTATTTCCCTTGTGTAGCACGTTCTGCAGGAAATTCAGTTGCCTACCAAATATTTCTGAGACTTCCTAGAAATCCTCAGGTGCCCCAGCTTTTGTTATTTCTGCTGCTCCTCTTGCCTTCTCTACATCACTGCTCTGTCCTCCTCCTGGCCTTCTCTGGTGGGCTTCTTCCCAAACTATGAACACACAGGCTCCCCTGCCCCAGCCCCACCCCATCTTTTTTGTTCCCCACGTGCCCTTACCCGAGAGCTTTGTGGATAACAGACAGGCATATGAAAGACCCATGGGGATCCTCTGACTTCATTCAATTAGGATATTTCCCTTTTTCTTGGAAAAGAGAATTAACAAACTATGGCTGTTAAGGAAATGATGCTAAAATCAGTGTGTCCTTTCCCAGAAGAGACTTCATGCATATTTTAATAAAGGGTGAGAAGGAATAACAGTTTCTGGAGGCAAAGGAGATAGTTGATTTATTTTCCCCCTTAGAGAGGATAGCTCAAGAGACCAGGCTTTTGTTCTCATTTTCACAGAAGTAACCTCAGATCCATCCTCCACGTTCCTATCACTCCCCTGGGCTTTTGTTCTAACTTCATTTCCTGAGAGGCTGACTGGAACCATGTTATAACTACTCTTTCCTTCCCCAGAGTTGCCCTCCGAAAACACAAATACGATAATTGCAGTCTGTGGCTTAAAACCTGTCGAGGGGTCCTTACTGTCCAGATAGTGAATGGTCTCTCCGTCGACCCCAGGGTTCCTTACGATCCAGCGTCTGCCTTTTCCCAGCACATCTCCCTCTGCTTCCACTCCTTACTCTGCACATAAGCCTCAGGTTCTCAGCATCAGCATCACTTGTGAACTTGGTAGAAATGCAAATTCGTGGGCCCACATCAGACCTATCCAATCAGAAGCTCTGGGGTGAGGCACAGCAATCTGTGTTTTAATAAACTCTCCAGGTGACTCCGTGCGTGCTCAAGGCTGAGAACTACCCACCTAAGCAGATAACCCCTAAGGTATCTGGAAATTCCTGTCCTTCAAGAGTCAATTTATCATCACCTCTTCCATGAAGCCTTTCTGCCTTCATCTGACAGCATCAACCACTCCTTCCTTGGCGCCCACACGACACTTCCATTGTGAAGTGTCATACGATGTTTTCTAATTATTACAATTTACTTGTTCATTTCCCTGACTAGACTGTGAGATGCTTGCAAGAATAGACACTCTCTAAAAGCTTGCTGTAACTTTGATCCTCTCTGTCTCTACACATGTGCATACACAAACAGAGACACACACACATACACACATTATCAATTCTAAAAGAAGGATATTGCAGGATAGAATAGGAAGCTGCTGGCCAAGTTCCTTGGCCATTTGCACCAACTGGGATCTGGGATCTTTTTTGACTGCCTCTCCCTGTACACCACCATGAGGTGGTAGAGCCAGTTTTGCCCCAGATATTGAAGGAACAGATCCACCCTCAGCTCTTGAGAAAGGGGGCCTGTTGTCAGAAAATGGTACGTATAGATGAGTAATTCCCTGTTTGCTCTATGACCCTGTCTTTTTTTTTTTTTTAATAGCTTGTAGTTGATTTTCTTTTCTCTTCAGTCTTAAGGCTACAAAGACACCTTACTTAGTAAAACTTAAGTTACTTAAAGAAACCTTGAAGTTGCCTGTTTTGGGACACTAGTCTGTGTGTAGTCTAGGAGCAGACCCTGCCTCTCCTCTGTTTCGCTGAGAGTCAGTCTTGTCTAGAGACAGTTCTGCTGTGGACTCAGGAAAAGGGAGAGCCAGGGCAGATGGAGGGGCGAAGGCCCTGCCTTTACCTTCCTCTCCTGATGTCTCCACAGCTATAAAGAGGTCAGGTAGGGGCTTCCAGTGTTGCTGGCAACCTGGAGGGAAGTCTGCTGCGTCTGTCTGGAGAGACAGATGTGTCTCAGATGGGAGGCAATTGCAGAGACATCCCACCTGGCTAATGGGCCAGGTCTCACTCTGTTTTCTTTCTCTAGATATGCCCCATGCCCAATATACAGCAAATTTGAAATGACTCATGGCTGAAGTTTTACAATTGTGAATTCCAGGGTTTGTGGGTACTACACCACACAAATTCATTTACCTTTTTTCTGCAGTTTGGATTGAATGCTAGACTTCCTTGAAAAGTCTTAATTTAAAAAGAGCAGTGAGCAGCCTGCAGCTGTATTACAGTTTTCCTCTAGGCCAGAAGCTTTCCTATAAACCATTTGATGAAGTAGCAGATGGCAAAGTTACAACCTTTGTCGCTCTAAGACTTAATAGAAACCACGATCAACTATGGTAATGGACTGCCTTGTAACCCAAATTGATGCTTTTATTGTACTCTGATGGGCTTGTCACTTGTTCTGCCTCTTTGTTAATTATGACAAAAGTCCCTATAATTATACATTTTCAACAATGAATCTTTGACCAGTATCCTTTAGATATAATTTGTGTAACTGAATACCCTTTTCTGAGTATCGCTTTAAGAACTAAAAGGAGGAAATAGATGACTCTGACAAATCCAGGGCAGTTCTGAGTAAGCGTGAATTGGATTTTAATAGGCTGCAGTGAAAGAGCCTGAATATACTGGAATGCTTTATATTCAGCAGCGCTCACCCGGGTCCTGGCAGTCAGGAATTCTGGGACACAGACTGTCTCCAGTAAAACTCTGAGTTTATGCCTGTTGTGGGTCGATTAAGGGTTGACATGTTTATCATCCTATCAATGGAGTGATGTGATTATCACCTCAGCTTCTCCAGGCTGAAGTGATAGATCCCAAGAGTCACCTGTTCCGTTTCTGTGGGACGCTGCCTGGATGCGGGCCCCTGCACAGGTATGACCAGTGAATAAATGCCACTCTGGTGGAAGGGAGCTGAGATTAATAGAAAAGCCTACCTTTTGTCAGATATTATAATCAGGAAGATGAAACTTTCATCTGTAATACAGTTTTTGCTTCTACTTCCTGGATGCTGCAATTATCGGCCTGGACAGAGGATGGGGACATGAATAATGGAGCTGCCCAGGTTAGCACAACACTCCATTCATCACTGCTGAAGGGCACAGTGTAACCCTCAGAACAGTCCGGGGAAGAGGGAGAGGGAGGGCCGTGCAGGTGCCTTGGGCCTGTGATTTACCAACTCGGGGAGGATGTGAGCGCCTCCACATTAGAAGGGGCCATACTTTTTCACCTTTAACGTCTGTAATGATATTTATAATGTGACCATTGTGTGGAGCTGATTCATCACACGATTGACATGTAGATGTATTCTAGGCAGGCATTTGATTTCAGATATATGTGCTCCTTGTTCCGGGGCCATCTCTACCCCCAGCATTGAGTAGAAACTGACTCAGACTCATGATTCACAGTAAACTAGTTTCCCCTTTATTACACATACCCCATTCCCTCTTTCAATGATGACATGATTACATTACATCATTGGTTTGAGGTTTGTAGAGAAAGGCTGTGAATCTGTTTTTATTGTTTCCTAGTCAATGCACAATATTCTGAAGAAGAATAGAGGAATGGAAACCTTTGGTTCAGGTCAGAATAAGTGCAAAAAGCTTAACTTTGGAAAAGGTAAAGACAATTAAATTTAAACTATGTTCCCAGGCAGGGACAGGGAGATGAAATAGTAACCAGTCTCCCTGATCTTTGTGCCCTAATCAGACTTCCCTGAGCTCAGGTGGCCCTAGGGAGCAGTGGGAGTTTAAGGCAGGGAAATGAAGGAAGTTCTGTTCCACGGTCTGGATCAACACTACAAGGGAGGGGATGGGGCCAGGTGTGGGGGATGGTGGGTTGACAAAAAGAAGACCTGTGACTTGGAGTCTACCAGATGGCACAGGGCAGAGCCCAGATCCCAAGACCATGGGCGACAGGATCAGGTCCAGGCACCACCACCCTGAAATCTGAAGCTGCTGTTGTACTGCCTGTCCCTGCCACACTGGACCTGGGCTGTACGTGGGTCGTCGGGTATTCCTGCTGGGAAGGGATGGGGAAGGCAAAATCAGAAGAACAAGGCAGGAACTGATCTTTTGTGAAGTTTTTCTTGAAAGACTGTCATGGACTAATGCCCTAAAAAAGCCAGCTGACCATGGATTAAAAAGACATGTAGGGCAGTATGGGCAGTGATGGGTGGAGGACGGAAAACTGCAGAGAGTGGGTTCTCCAGCCCATCGAGCGATCACACGGCAAGACACACCCTCAGATAGGCGAGCTGCACCCGCTGGCTGTTGCTGTGTCTCGGGTGATCGGGTGACCTGGCGCAGCTGAGACCCAGCTCTGTCCCGGTTCCTGGGCTCTCCAGCTCCTCAGAGGTGCGCTAGCCTGACTTGTGTCTCAGGCTGTCTTCTGTGCCAGCCCAGGAGACTGTAGAAGGTAGTTACCAAACAGGCCATTTCGAGGGGTTTATTTGTCTAGCGGACTTAACGGCTGCCAGTTTATTTTGGTTCCCTTGAGCTGAGAGGGTTCAGGTGGTGAGAAAGCGCAGCAGGGTAGCACTCTGCAGGTAGATTAGGAAGAGAAAAAGCCTCATTTTCTGTCTCCAGGAAGGACTCTTTCCTTTTTGTTGTCCGCTGAGGCCTAGAAGCTCCTCTTTTCAATGAGAATGGAGTCTTTTTTGTTGCTGTTGGTTTCTGTGCTCTGTGACTCAGCCCTGGTTGGAGCTGGAACTTGACATAAAGCCACAGTAGGCTGAGTCACATATGCCTAAGTCACATACCTTAGGCTTCCCCTGATGGTACCTTGTTTGGTGAGAATTATAACTGAAAGGGAAACATAGTCCCCCAGGCCAGAAACGCAGCTTAGAAATGCTCATTTGGGGAGGCTCTTTTTTGTTTGCCATTTAAATAAATCCACTGATATAGATCAGTATTTGTGAGCATTAGGGAAGACCAAGTAAACAAACAGAGCCCTAAATATTTATTGCAAACAGAACCACTCTTGAGGTTTCCTGGTGGGACTGAGGAGTGGAGAGGGGTCATCATTTCCTGCACAGAGGAAATGGAGTGTTTCATTAGTTTTGATACAGACACGTTTTTCTTTTAAAAATAGTGCTTAATCTTGCCAAATTTGTGCCTCTTACTAGGTATATGAAGCATCAAGAATATTAGGTACAAATAACAGCATTGAGATTAACTCACAACTGGGCCACGTGTTCTGCTGTTGGACATTAACAATCTCATAGGGCACTGACGTCAGACGAGGGTGTTCTGTTACCGCAGTGAAGTGACAGAAAAAACAAATGAGAGAACCTGATAACTTTGTCTACACACAGATACAGACAAACAACACAAATACCAGACATCCTTCTGTCTTGGCTACTGTGAGTGACTTTCACAGCTTTGGCCTCACAGATAAGATTTATTAGGAATTCAGTCTAGAATTGCTCTGCTCTCCTGATGGTATCCAATCCATAGCAGCATCCTGCTTCCTCTAAGCCTCCCCTGATCACTAACCCATGCCTAACTTCTGGAATGAATCCTTTCTCACTTTTACCGAGCTGCCCTGCAGTCCCGGTGCTGTGTGTCTCGCTCCCTGCCATGAGCACCAGACCCAGCTAGCTCACCTAGAGGTGTGTTCCTGGTGGTCTTCGGATGGAGGCCGTTGGTACTATTCACTGGTTTCTCAATAGCCAGTCCTTCCATCCCTTCTTTGCTGAAAACAAAACCATGATGTTTGGCTAGGAAACCCTCTTGTTCTTCAGGAAGGTCAGCCTCACTTCCAACCCAGAACACCTCATGGTTGGTCTTTGCAAATGTTAGGTTTAGGGGTGGGCATGGGAACCAAATCTGGTCATTGTGACCTGAGGGAAAATGGATTTATTGTGCTGTCTTCAAGCAGATATACATAAAAATTTTTTAATGACATTTACTGTTTCCTTTCCAGTTTTACAAGCAATACAGTGCAAAATGTTCATTACAGACAACTAGAAATACAGAAAGGCATAAAGTAAAAATTAATAATCACCCATAATCTCCACCCCCCAGAGATAACCATCGTTAGCATTTTGATGTATTTATTCCCAGTGTCTACATATGTTTTCTTAACTGAAGTGTGATTTACCCCCTGACTATGTTAGTTCCAGTTGCACAACATAGTGATTTAATGTTTCTGTACATTACAAAATGATCACCATGATGTGTCTAGTTACCTCTGTCACCATACAAAGACATTACAATATAATTGACTGTATTCCCCACATTTTTCATTTCATCCCCATGACTTATTTCTGCTGTAACTGGAAGTTTGTACCTCTTAATTTCCCTCACCTATTTTACTCATCCTCCAACCCCTTCCCCTCTGGTAACCACCTATTTGCTCTCTGTATCTGAGTCTGTTCTGTTTTGTTTTGTTTGTTCATTTGTCTTTGTCTTTTAGATTCCACACATAAGTGAAATCATACAGTGATAGTTTTCCTCTGACTTATTAATGCCCTCTAGGTCCATCCTTGTTCTCACAAATAGTAAGATTTCATTCCTTTTTATGGCTGCAGAAATACATATTTCTAATGAATATATAACATTTAGCTGTGTGAAAGTCCTCAAAAAATTTAAAACATTTCACTTATGGCAGAGCCTAAAAGCTAAGAAACTTAGTGTCCTTTTACTTCTCATATCATTAATGATATCTTAAGATATTAAAACATAGTATTTTAGATCCATATTATTATTATTGGTTATGTCCTATTGCCTTTTTTAAAGGATTATTTTTGATATGTGTTCCATTTTATTGAACATATTCAAAACAATTTATCTTCCTCTTTCCCTTCCTTCCTCACTTCTTACTTTCTCCATTCCTCTTTTTTTCTCTTTCTCTCCTCCTTCCCTTTCTTTCCTCCTTCTCCTCCTTCCCCTTCTTGTTACATGGCTTACCAGCATTTCTTTAATGCTTTACTTTTTTTTCCCTTTCACATGAACAGTAATTCTGGGTCACAATATTCTTTCCTTGAAACTCTGTTCATGTTGCTTCTTTATTTTTTGAATTATTGTTTTGGGAAAGACGTGTCATGCTAATCTGATATGTTTTTCTTTGAATGTACATCTTAATCTCCAAAAATATGTAAAAATTCTCTTTGAAAATCAGTTTGCTTCTTGAATAAATTGTAGAGTCAGTTGAACTACTCATGAAACTTCCAAAAAAAGATAGCAAAATATATTTCAAATGCTACATAATTAAAAGTATAATCCTTTCCAACGCTTGGTATTGTCAGCTCTTAAAATTTTAGCTATTCTGATGGGTATGTAGTGGTATCTCATTGTGATTTTAATTTGTGGGGTTTTTGGTGACTTGTGATGTTGAGCATCTTTTCATATGCTCATTGACCATTCCTGTCATTTCTCTTTTGAAATAATTGTTTAACTGTTTTGCTTACTTTTTGTTGGCTTGCTTTTCTTCTTCTTATTGAGTTGTAAGAGTTATTTTTTATTTAGATACAGTCTTAGCAGATATCTGCTTCACTTTAAGAAATTGAGTTGGAAATTGTAACCAAACATATGGGTATGCGTTAATAAGAAAGGACTTTATGTAACTGCAATCTGTGGCATACGTTCGTATGTAACACATGTGCTTTTCGTTCCTATTGCTGTGACAGATTGCCAACACAGTGGTTGAAAACAGCACAAATTTATTATCTTACAAGGTCTATAGGTCACAAGTCTGAGAAGGATCTTACTGGGCTAAAATCAGAGTGTCAGCAGGGGCACTTATCTTCTGAAGTCTCTAGGAGATAATCCATTTCTTTGCCTTTTCTATCTTTTGGAGGGCTCCCAAACCCCTTGGCCAGTGGCTTTGTTCCTCCATCTTCTAAGACAGCGACATCAGGTGGAATCCTTCTCATGCTGTCATCTCTCTGATGGTTCCTCCTTTGCCCTCCTCTTCTGCTTTTAAAGACCTTTGTGATTACATTGGGCCCTCCAGGATAATCTTCCTATGTTAAGAGCATCTGATTAACAACCTTAATTCCTCTTTGCCAGTGTAACATAACATACGAGCTCTGGGATTTAGGGTGTGGACATCTTTGTGAAGCTGTTGTTTGCTTACCACAGTAAGTATTATTAATTCTTAATATTCCTCCATATTTCTGTTTTTTTTTAACCCATGAACTTCTGGCTTCAATTGCATCAGTAAGAGGCCTTCTACAGTGTCTGAGGAAATTTGACTGTGCAATAGAGGTGAATCTGAAATACCTTTGAGTTAGGAGGTTTACCCCATGCGAGTGAACAACTTGGGGTGGAGAGAAATTATTGCCCAACATCACTCTCTTGATTGGCTGTTATGAGAAAATGCCAGCTGCAAAGAAACCCCTCAAACCTTGAAGAAATTATTGTAGTGTTCAGTTAGTAATACTGAGCTGTTTAACTGTTTTTCACATTAAAGTCTATTGTCGAGAGCTCACTGAACCAGAGCACATAGAGCTGACACGTGGTTAAAGGGTTAGTGTAAGAGCAACAAAAGCTCTCGGACACAATTTCTGAGTGCCAGGGAGGCTGTCCCTTCTGAGCTTTCATTCTGTCACTTGGAATCAGTGCTGCAGTCTGTACTCTGAAATTTCCCAGAGCCTGACAGGCAGCGTCCTCCTTGTGCTCAGGAGTCCAGTGGCAAATGGGAGGTGTGTGCACCGTATTCCCTCATCCACTTCTCAGGTTTGTTTAGGTGCCGTACAAAACTTCCTTCTTTCATCAGTCAAAAGAAAACAGCAACAGCAAAACTCACCTGTAAACTGATTCAGGAAAATTACTTCCTTTTGGCCTCCCATTATTTTCCCAGACGTGTGGATCTCATTGTGGGCCCATTTGTTATTAATAAAACAGTCATCATACTCGCTTGCATATGGATTTCTTATCACTTTGGTTTACTATTGAAACAAAAGGCTACCCTTGAATGAGAGACTTCTAATGAAATATGAAAACCGTATTAGTGACTGTTCACTGAATCACTTTCGTGTAAGTGAGATTGGTGTTTGGTTTGGTAAATGTTGAGGGTACTAGTTACGGTGATTTTGAATGACCTCAGTGACTCTCTGAATTTGGGTAGGAACCCATCTGGTCCTTTGAAAAGTTCAGCATATGAGTCATTGCATATTCAGTAATCACTTGATAGATTCAAACTGTGACTAGCATTCACACCACTCAGAGGCCCTGATTTTCTGTTAGTTCTTTGCAGTTGGCAGTAGGTCTCAGAGCAGATGTTTTTTTTCTTTGGCCTTGGTGCGTGTGAGGTAGGAGGAGTGGGGGAAATCTGATTTTCTATGTGAATCTTCATGGTTTTTAATCCAAAAGGAAAAGACCAAATACTTATGGAAAGCAGTACAGAATCCTCACAGGATGCAGTTCATTTGAGTGAGTGAAAAATGAATTTGTAAGCTATTACATCAAAACTAAAATGAAAAAGATGATGTAATTCTCAGCAGAGCAAAGTTGATATTTTGGAAACTTTTATTTTTGTTTCAGTTGGAGTTACTAGAAGGTTCATTGGCATGCACACATAGGACTGTATCACTCACATGCCATTCTCTGGATCTGGTATCTCTTGATGCCAAAACCACATAGAATGCTTTTAAGATGGAGTCTAAAAAATACAGATACTAACTGACCTGTAATTAACAATGAAGTGTTACTTTTTTTGAGAGTCTCTCAATGCTATGACACAAGGCTCTCCTTATGTCTGCAGTCACTTATGTTAAACTAGTTTCTCATCTTATTTAAAAGTTGACAATCTTCATGAATATATATTTTGTTTAGCTCTTCCAATAATTCTGTGGGAGAGAGGGCAGATGGCTCCATTCTTCTATGGTAAATTAGGGGTCTGTTATGACCTGTGAAGATTCAGATTTTACCCTACCTGTAAGCTGACAAACTAGCCTGTTTATGTTCTCTGGATGCTGACAGCAGAAGTAAGACTCCCAGGTCAGAGGTAAAGGCCACGCAGCAAACAGCATGAGAGTGGTGGTATCACGTCTGTTTCTTCATGCCCTCTGAGTCCCATGGGATGACACAGATCAACCTGGCTGGATGCTGCCTTTGCAGTGGGTTGTGTCACAGAAGAGGAACGTACTGTTTTTATAGCGAGCGCTAAGCAAACCTGCTCTTCGTCTGCGTGGAGACATTACCTTATCCTTCAAAGTTGCTTGTTGCAAAAACAGCCCTGAGAAGTGGCCCAGATAAAGAGCTCCCAGGGCCTTCTGTTCTTGGCACACTCAGAAAGGATGTGCAAGGGTGTTCAGGGCCCATGGGTACTGTCTGCTCAACAGAGTCAGCGTTGAGCTGATGCTCAAATCTAGGTTTTCTGATGCTGGCTTCAGTACTTTTCATTAATGTTAATTAATGTCAGTGTTAATATCCCTAATATTAATACCTATACCAAAATGAATTCTAAATATCAATACCAACAATTTATGGAAAATGTTAACCCTACACCAGAGACTGTGGGTGCTAATTTATATGCATTATCACTGAATCTTGTCATATGTCTGGAGATAGGTTTTGTGTCCTCCTTTAAAAATTAGAAAACAGGCCCAATTAACTACATTTCCTATGTTCACACAGCTAGAAAATTGTAGACTCCAAAATGCATACTATTTTTAGAAGCCCAGACTGTCTCCTTTGTGGATATAAATTTAGTGTCAACAGAAATTCTCTCGATCCAATTGTTTCCATCACAGCCTTGCGAGTCCTTGAAACCCTCACTGTTAGAGATTTGGTCTTTTGCTTTAAGAATCTATTTCTTGTCAAAATTCCAGATTCCTTGGGAGAGGCAACAGTGTCACATCAGTCATTGTATCTTTTAGAGTGAACAACTGGAGAAGGTCCTTTCAAGTTTGTAAGTGCTGGTGGAGTTGGGGGGAGACAGAACGTGAGGATGTAGGTGTTGCTTTGGGAAGGGAAGGTGACAACTAGGGGAGAGGTCAAGGCCTGAGAGAAGGCTGGGCTATAAATGGGAGCACTCTCCACCTCAGCTTGTGGTCAGTGTGCTTCGGCTTCAGTTCAGCTGATTCTGACAGCCTCCAATCTCTATTCAGGCGGAGGCAGTTCTGTAGCCTCAAGGGCTCTGGGGCCAGAGTGTAATCCTAACTCATCTAATTCTCAGCTGTGTGATCTTGTATATTTTCCTAACCATGGTGCCCCCGTTTCTTCATTTGTGAAATGGGGATGATAATAGGGTTGTTATGAAGATTAAATAACTTCTAGGGTTAAAGCACTTAGAAGAAACCTTGACATTTAGTAAGCATGTGATAAACGTAAACGCTATTATTGTATGTTCTTATTTAAGCCACATAAAGACTTTGTTTGGAATGAGAGATAATATAGAAAATAAGAGTATTTTAAAAACATAACCTCCTTTAATTTATTATAATGTCATGTTAATAGTGTCTTCTTTATGATTTTTGACTTGCATGAAAATCCAGAAATAACTGAGAAATGATCAGTTAGGTTCAATGGATTGTTAATGCCATTTACATAAAAATAATTATTTCCTGAATAAATCACAGCTAATTTGAGAATAAAATCAGTTGCAATTTCTTTGGTTACAAAAGCATTGCTTTATTGATTTGACATCTGGGAATTCCTATTTTGTATCAGTCCTGGGCTGGTTTCTAGGGAGAGCACCCCTGTGAAGATAATGTCACCCCTCTACAAGGAGCCTAGTCTAGTAGAAAATACCAAGAGATGAACAGATTAGTACTTTTAAAAATAAGAAAATTGTAAGAGACATAAAAACATAAAGAAGGATGGAAAAAAATCACATATAATCTCACTTCCCAGAAGTAATTCACTCTTTACAGTTTTGATTTTTTAAGTCTTTCCTTATATATTTTAACATATAAACTGAATATATGATTTGTATACGGCTTTTTTCCTAACATTATATTGCATTCATTTTTTCATATGATTAAATAATTTTAGGAAACATGATTTTAATGGCTGGGCTTACCTCATATGCACAGATCACAGTTCATTTCAGTATCACTCTCCTTGTTGTAAATTTAGGTTTCTAGTTTTTCACTAGACCATAGCTAAAACATGAGAACTACCTTCTATGAGTCTTTGTGTGAATCTCTGATGTTTTCTGTGGCATAATAACTCCTTAAAACAAATACAAATGATCCATAAACATCAAGAAGGGGGATTACTACTTTAAAAATTTGAAATAGATGCTGACAAATTCCTTGTAGAAAATTTTATCAATTTATACTATCATTAGTATAATCAAAAGTAAATTATTCTGCATTCTCAATAATACTGGTTTCATTTTATTTTGACCAATTCTTAAGGAAAAATCATAGTTTTCATTTCTTTGGTCATTAAGGTGAGTATTTTCTGTCCATTTGTGTTTTTATCTTAGTTAATTTTTGAATAAAATTGAGGTTTTCATTCCTTTTTGACCCTTTAAATTTCCTTTTTTTCTAAACTGCACATTAATGTTCTTTGTCAAGTTTTTCATTGCCATATTCATTTTTAATTGAAATTTATGTAATAAGAACATTAAAACTTTGCCATATTTGTAGAGAAGTTTCCTTCCATTTCGTTTTTTTTTTTTTTTTTTTTTTTTTTGTCTAGTCTGCAGAGGGAAGAAAAGAACAAACTTACAGAGAAGCAATTGTGAGACTGTGCAGGTCCTGAGAGAGAGAAAAGACAGCCTGTAAGGTAGGTGTAATTCTTTCCCTTCTTACACAGATGAGGGAAAAGAGGCTTAGAGAATCTGAGAATTTGTCAGTATGAGAGGCAGCCAGTAAGTCTGTGGGTTGCAGATCTCTCATGCCCACAATAACAATGTGGATAGGAATTGTAGAGGAGTGGGTCTGACATGATTACATTTACCTTTATTTATCATTGTATTATATTATTTCACTGGTTATAATTAACAAGTATTTATTACGTTTTCTCTTTGGAAAAAGGCAATTAAAAGAAGTGTAGTGGATGTAGTAAATGCTTCAGTGCATGTTTGTATCCTCATTTACTTGAAAAAAATGTGTATTCTGCTGTAGATGTGTAGAGTGTTTTACACACATCAGTTAGATTCTGTTAGCTGATGGGGCTGTTAGATTCTTCTGTGTCCTTACTGATTGTGAAGACTACTGTTTAGTAGTTCTGTCAGTTGTTGAGACAAGAGTGTTAAAGTCTCCAGTTACAGTTGTGAATTTGTCTACTTTTCCTTTCAGTTCTCTCAGTTCTTGTTACACTGATTTTGCAGCTGTTTTTTTGGTGTATACATATTTAGGATTGCTCTATCTCTTTGGTGGATCTACCCTTTTATCATTGTGTGATGTTCCACTTTGTTCTAGGTAATTTTCTTTTTTCTAAAGCCTACTTTTTCTGTTATTAATGTAGACACTCTTGCTTTCTTTTTTGATTAATGCTTGATATATCTTTTCCCATCATTTTATATTCAATTAGTTATAATTGAAGTGAATTTTTCTAAGATAGCAGAGGACTTGGGTCATTTTTGTTTTTATCCATTCTTTCAATCTTTGTCTTTTAATTATATATTTAGACTGTTTACATTTAATGTAATTTTTAATATGTTAGTGCTTAACCTTGCCATTTAAATATTTGCTTTCTGTTTTTCATTTCTCTATTTTCCTTTCCCTGCCTGCCTTTTTTGTGAGTCACGTGAACATATTGTAGAATTTTTGAATTTGATTCCATTTTGATTCAGGTATAGTGTTTTTGAGTGGACCTTTTTGTATCGATCTTTTTCTTTTAGTGATTGTAGTTATGCATACAGAAATTATTCACAATCTATTGGTGTCAACATTTTTGTAGTTCATGTAAATTTAGAAAATTTACCTCCATTTAGGTCTCTTTAACCTCCATTCCTATAATATATAGTATTTTATAATATAATATAGTCTTAAAATATAAGAAACTTAAATATGATATATTTAAAATTTTAAAACATAAGAAACTTAAAATATAGTATAATCTGAAAAAATAAGAAAAAAGACTCTGAAAGGTGGAGAGAAAAAGGCAAGGCTATTTAGGGATCTTGGGACCCAAGGAATGAGACAGTGGTGAGTTCCCTGAGATTCCTTTTTGGCTCCCATATATTCCAGTTTGGGTGTTGGAGAAACCTGCACCCTGGAAAAGATCAATGGCTTCAGATTAAAAGCCCAAAGAAAAGCCTCCTCTCTCTAGGTGGGAAAAAAGCTACTTAGCAAGACAGAAAATTTTATGACAGTAACAAGCTTTCCAACCAAATATCATGGAAAAACACAGGTCCCCTGCTACCCTAGTCAGCAAGGACTGAGTGGAGAACCTAAATTTCCACTCTCATTTGGTAATAATAAGACTTTATATTAAATTTATATTATATATAATATATATAGTATTCTGATATTATAATATGATTTCTATTCTAAATTTGTTGAACTTTGTTTCATGTCTCAGAATATAACCTCTCTTGGTGACTGTTCTATGGGGACATGAAATTCAAATTTTACTGTTGAGTGGAGTGTTCTGTATGTTATTCAAGTTTAGCTGTTTGATAGTGTTGTTTAGTTCTTCTGTAATCTTTAATGATATTGTGTTTACTTGTTTTATCAATTACTGAGGGCAATATTGAAATGTTAATCTGTAATTATGGATTTTTTGATTTTCTTTTAGCTCCTTTGGTTTTTGGCTCATGTATTTGAAGCTCTGTTGTTAGGTACATGCCTTCCTGGAGTGTCGACTTTATTATCATTATGTAGTGTCCCTAATTATCCCCAATATTGCTTTTTCTCCTGAGGCTTACTTTGATATTAATATAGTTCCTCCAGCTTTCATTTGTATGTTTGCATGGTACATCTTTCTCTATCCTTTTCCTTCTTACCTATACGTCTTTAAGCGTAAAGTAGATTTCTTGTTGATAGCACATATTTGAATCTTGCTTTTTAAAATCCAATTTGAAAATTGTTTTGAAAATTAAATTTACATTTGATGTTATTATTTGTATGATTGGATTAAAACTTACTGTTTTTTTCCTAGCTGTTTGCCATTTCTTCTATCTGTTCTTTACTCCTCACTTTTCTCCCTAGAGCATTTTGCAATGTTTCTATTTTATCTTCTCTACCAACTGATTATTTATACTTCTCTTAAAATCTGTTTTAGTGGTTAACCTAGGGCTTATAATATGCATGTTTAACTAACAGTATTTTCAAATGATATAATACTGCTTTATGTGTGCTGAAAGGGCCTTCACATGTATATTCTCAATTCCTTCTTCCCATCCTTGTGCTATTGTCATACTTTTTATGTTTTCAAATGCTATTAACATAGAATGCATTACTACATTACTATAATTTTTGCTTTAGAGTAATTGAAAAATAAGAAAAATTAATTTAATTTTATCTTCATTTATTCCATTTTCTTTCTTTCTTTTCTTTTCTTTTTTTTTTTTTGGTAGATCCAGTTTTCAGTCTGATACATTATTTCTGCTTGAAGAAGTTTAACATTTCTTGTTAGATTTGTTGGCAATAAATTTCCTTAGTTTTTGTCTGAAAGGTGTTTTTTCTTCATTTTTGACAGATATTTTTGTTGGATAAAGAATTCTGGGTTGACAGTTTTTCTTTTACCATTTAAATGATATTATCTTCTAGCTTGGATGTTTCTGATAAGAAGTTTTCTGTAATTCTTGTCTTTATTCCTCAGTATGTAATGTTTCTTTTATCTCTGACTGTTTTCAAGAATTTCTCATTGCCTTTGTTCTTAGCAGTTCAAATATGATAGGTCTAGAATTAAAAAATGTTTATCATGCTTGCTGTTCTCTGGACTTGGATCTGTTTGCTTCATAACTATCACTAATTTGGAAAACTCTTGTCCTTTATCTCTTCAAATACATTCTTCTGGACCTTTCTTTCTTTCTCATCCTCTGCAATATTGTTCAGAAGCTCTTGGATGTTCTTTTAAAAATTTTTTCTTTCCTTTTTTCTTGTTGAACTTCAGTTTGGGTAATTGCTGTTGACTTTTTTTCAAGTCTGTTTTTTCTTTCAAGTATAAGTCTACTGATGAGCAGTTGAAGGTGTTCTTTATCTCTGTTGCTGTTTTATTCATTTCCAGCATCTCTGTGGTGAAATTACCCCTCTGATCTTGGATGTCTTCTACCTTTTAAATTAGAAACTTTAACTTGTTAATCAAAAGTATTTTAAATTCTCTGCCAAATAGTTTCTTCTGCCTGGGGCAGAAGCTGGATTTTCATAGGGTTTTCAGTTGTGCTCAGAGTTGCTTATTCCTAAGTGAGTTTATAGAGAACCATCACAGACCAGCATGCTTAGCTGGCCAGCTTGTTGGGAGTGAAACTGAGATAATAGTAGAAACACTCTGGCACTCTCTTCATTAGGATTTTATTCTCACTAGAACACTTAAACCTGGTAAACCTAATTCCACAACTCTAAATTCATAAGCTCTTCATCACAAGAGCTTTATTCCTCCTTTAGCTCTTAAATAAATGTTCTGAGCATCAATTTAAGTGTAACTTTTTAAGGAGTATATTATAGGTTCTTTTTGTCCTAATTTGTTAAGAATGTTTCTTTTTTTCCATCATAATCTTCCCTCACTAATTTCTACAGGCAGTATGTCTTTAGAAAATGCCCCTAAGTCTCCAGCACACGGCCAGACAACTAATACCAAGATTTTTTCAAAATACAGTAGTATTTGGACATAGGAAATAAGCTATGGTTACCAAAGGAGAAAGGGTGGGAGAAGAATAAATTAGGAGTTTGGGACTAACATATACACATTACTATATATAAAATAGATGAACAGGATTAACAGTAAGGACCTACTGTGTAGCACAGGAAACTATATTCAGTTTCTTGTAATAACATATAATGCAAAAGAATCTGAAAAAAATATGTATGTATATGTATGAATCACTGCTGTGCATTTGAAACTAACATTGTAAATCAACTACACTTCAATAAAAATAAAATTAAAAAAAGACAAAATTACAGTGGTGTTTTTGGTTGCTGAAGAGTCAGCTGCAAAAATTCTGTGGGTGGCTTTGAAGCATAAACAGATACACACACAAATAATGTGACAGTTCTTTTAAAAAAGACCTTTAAAAGAATATTTTATTCATCTTGATATTGGGGAGTATGTTCTTATCAGCGACTTTTTTGACATGTGAATAATATAAGCTTTATTTCACAAGCTATTCACCCAGCTACCTGGCTGTCCGCCCATTTATCCACTCATCCATTACTTTAGTCAACAAACATCTTCTGAATGCCCATCTGCCAAACACTTCATGAATACGACAAAGATGCTTCTTGCAGGGAGCTTATCATTTACCAGGGGAGATAAGATGTAATAATAAGGAACAATAGTATATAATAAAGTGTGACATTGTTACTGCTCCCTGGAAGCAGAGCCTTTGTGGAACACCTGTTTGCCCTTTCAATTGCTAACTAATTTCCCTGCCTGCCTTCTCACCTGCTGCTCCAGTGCATGACACATCCTCACTCAGAATGAGACTGCTGGTGTTCCTTTCATGTTCTCTGGGGTTAAAAATCTCTCCCTGATGTACACGTACAATCCCAATAATATTTATGGGAGTTACTAGTACCAGCAGGAGGCTTTGCCCCTGAAGCTGTTGGAAGGCATTTGAACAGCTTTTCAGTGAAGATTAATGGTTACAGAAAAGAGAAAAAAAAAATCTTGGTCTGTCAGCTGGAAGTTAACTTGAAGGGATATAACAGAAGAAAGCCAGCAAGGATACTTCACAAGCGAGGTGTGTTCGAGGAGCTTATGTTGGAACTGAAGCTTTGATGAATTGCATGTATAATGCTACTGATGGGAAGATGTCAAAGTTTGTGGATAACAAACAGAGAAAATAATGAAGGTTACTATTTCAGAGTGCCAAAGCACACCAACAATCTGTTTGTCCAAGAGAATAGTAAGCGAATGCATTTCTTCGGGTTAAATTCATTTGCCAAGACTGACTTAGAAAGAAAGCTGCCCACGTGGAACTGTGCTGATGTGAAGGAGATGCAGATTATCTTTCCAGTAATGACTCAGGCTTTCCGACTTCCATAAGCACAGCAACCTGCAGTTAGAGGCGCACTTTCTCTGTTTTTGGTCCTCCCCGTCTCTCCGGGTGAGAATCTAGATAGACAAACACAGTGAAGAATGAAGTACGTAGAGCCTTGGTTTGGGAATTTTATTTCCCAGACACATTGTGTTTTGATCATTCCTCAAAAACACTGAGACAGATTTCACTAATTGTCTCAATGAGAAGCTTATGCCTTCTTTGGCATAAGGATCCTGTAAGGCTTTCTGTAAACTTTGATTCAACAACTTGGTGCTGTAGGCAGGATCCCTCTTTACCTCCCTCATCCTAGTGGTCTCGAATCTCAGACATCCTGCTGCCTTCCACATGACGGCAATCTGCAGAGAGGAGCCAGGCAGGATGTCATTATCTTTATGATTAAAACAGAGCTCTCTGTTACTTGCCCAGATATCAATATCGTCTACCTAGGAAAGCCATCACCCAAGACAGAGTCTGTAGCCAGAGGTCCTCATCCTTCTGGCACAGGCTGTCCTACTCCGCTGTCCTGGAGGGAAGGCAGTGTCAGCGTGGGTCTGAGCAGACTGTACCTGCCCCTCTGAGATGGCCTGATGTCTGTGGTTTTTGACACATTTTTTTTTTTAATTTTAAATTCAGAGCAAAAAATCATTCCCGAGTACTACATTTGAAAAGTAAATGTTTCTGAAGCCTGGAAATCTGCATTTTCATTTGCACTTCATGAACCTTATTGAGGTTAATACACTTAAAGACAGGAATAAGAAATATTAGGTAGGCTTCGAATATCACATGCTATTAGAAACTAACTGCATGTGAGGAGAGAATTATACTTTTCGAGGTTTGTATTTGGGCAAAGCAAGATCTGAATGATTGTATTTCCCTGGATATTTCAACAAGTAGTTGCTGTGACATATAAGAAGACTAGAAATTGTTTTGTAAGCATAATAAGCAAATAGTCATAACAACAATGATTATTTTGTACTACAATGATGTACAAATGTACAATGTAACAACAGTGATAATATTGTACTATATACTAAGACTTTTTAACATGCATTATCTCATTTAATTTTCACAACTCTTGAGTAAGTATTATTTTGGTGATACACATTTTATAGGCTTAAAAAACCACTAAGTGATTTGCCAAAATCACAGAATGTTGGAACTTAAAGCAAAGATGTATCCTCTTAGAGTCTCATTAAATATCCCTTAGCATCTATATTTTGCAATTTGTTGCTTGAACAATGGCCCAGAGCAGGATCAATCACACACAAGTACTTCCAGATGCTGGGAGGAATTGCAGAGTGTGGCAAGCATGCATTGCTTTGGGTACAATGAGTTCTTTCTCTTTGTTCAGAAGGTCATCTATGTCTGAGGTTCATATATCTTCAACTGAGGGCATATTAACAGAACAGCTAAAATGCTGACAGTAAAATTGGTGGTAAATGATAGGTCAAAGGATTATAATAGGGTAAATTAACTGCAAAATGAGAGAACAAGAAAGGTTAATTTTGCATTTTGGCATTGTTTTAAATTCCTTTCTATTCAATTTAGTTCCGCTCTGTTTTCTTTGAACGTTTTTGGCTACATTTGCTGCTCTCTACTTGAGAGGCTTGCTGATTGTAACTTCATGCCTTTCGTCAACTTACACTGAAATTTTGTATTTGTATTCCTGAGGTGCATTGAAATTTCAGATATTAATTTGCCTGCATTATTTCCACGTTACTTATCTTTTTCTTGGTTTTAGAAGACTTACAAAAATGGTAGTACCATTTACCAAAAAATGTTCAGCAAGTCCTTCTAACTGTTTAAAGGATGACTCTGAAAAGAATTTCCTTTTTCTTGTGGCTGAATAATATTCCATTGTGTGTGTGTGTGTCTAAATGTTTTTTTTGTTTGTTTGTTTGTTATATTCACTAGTTTATTTTTTTAGATTCCACATATAAGTGATAACAATCTGTTTTTGTCTTTCTCTGTCTCACTTATTTCACCAAGCATAATGCCATCCAGGTCCATTCATGTTGTTGCAAATGGCAAAACTTCATTCTTTTTGTGGCTGAGTAATATTCCATTGTGTATATACACTACATCTTCTTTGTCCATTCATCTGTTGATGGACATTTATGTTGTTTCCATGTCTTGGCTATTGTAAATAATGCTTCTATGAAAATTGGGGTCCATGTATCTTTTCAAATTAGTGTTTTTGTTCTCTTCAGATATATACCCAGGAGTGGATTGCTGGGTCATATGGTAGTTCTATTTTTAGTTTAGTTTTTTTTTTTTTAGGACTTTCCATACTGTTTTCCATAGTGGCTGCACCAATTTACATTCCCACCAACAGCATACAAGGGATCTCTTTTAACTACATCCTCATGAACATTTGTTTGTGGTCTTTTTGGTGATAGCCATTCTTTTTTTTTTTAACATTTTTTATTGATTTATAATCATTTTACAATGTTGTGTCAAATTCCAGTGTAGGTGATAGCCATTCTGACAGGTTTGAGGTGATACCTCATTGTGATTTTATTTTACATTTCTCTAATAATTAGTGATTTTGAACATCTTTTTATGTGCCTGTTGGCTATCTGTATGTCTTCTTTGGAAAAATGTCTATTCAGGTCTTCTGCCCATTTTTTAATCAGATTATTTGCTTTCTTGATATTGAGTTGTATGCACTGTTTATATATTTTGGGTATTAACCTCTTATTAGTCATGTCATTTGCAGATATCTTCTCCATTCAGTAGATTGTCCTTTTGTTTTGTTGATGGTTTCCTTTGCTGTACGAAGGCTTTTAAATTTAGGTTCCATTTGTTTATTTTTGCTTTTGTTTCTTTTGCCTTAGCAGACAAATCAAAAAAATATTGCTATAGTTTATGTCAAAGAGTATTCTATGTTTTCATATAGGAGTTTTATGGTTTCTGTTCTGGAATCCATTTTGAGTTTACTTTATATATGATGTAAAAAATTGTTCTAACTTTTTTCTTTTACACGTAGCTGTTCAGTTTTCCCAGCACCATTTATTCAGGAGACTGTCTTTTCTCCATTGTGTATTTTTGCCTTCTTTGTCATAGATTAATTGACCGTAAGTGAATGAGTTTAGTTCTGGGCTCTCCATTCTGTTCCATTGATCTGTGTGTCTGTTTTTGTGCTAGTAGTGTACTGTTTTGAATACTTTGTAGTATAGTTTGAAGTCAGGAAGCATGATACCTCCAGCTCTCCTCTTCTTTCTCAGGATGGTTTTGGCTATTCAGGATCTTTTGTGTTTCCATAGAAATTAAAAAAAAAATTTCTAATTCTGTAAAGAATGTCATAGGTATTTTGATAGGGATTGCATTGAATCTGTAGATTGCCTTGAGTGGTATGATCATTTTAACAATAGTCTTCGAATCCAGGAACACGATATATCTTTCCATCTGTTCATGTCATCTGTAATTTCTTTTATCAGTGTTGTAGTTCCAAATACATGTCTTTTACCTTCTTAGGTGGGTTTATTCCGAGGTATTTTATTCTTTTTGATGCGATGGTAAATATCTCCTTAATTTGTCTTTCGGATAGTTCATTGTTAGTGTATAGAAATGCAACAGATTTCTGTATATTAATTTTGTATCCTGCAACTTTACTGAATATATTGATGAGCTCTAGTAGTTTTCTGGTGGTGACTTTAGGATTTTCCATGTATGGTATCATGTCATCTGCAAACAGTTACAGTTTTACTTTTTCCTTTCCTAATATAGATTTATTTCTTTGTCTTGTCTGATTGGTGAGGCTGGATTTCCAATATTATGTTGAATGAAAGTGAAAAGAGTGGGCATCCTTGTCTTGTTCCTGATCTTAGAGGAAATACTTTCAGCTTTTCACCATTGAATGTGATGTTAGCTGTGGGCTTATCATATATGGCCTTTATCATGTTGAGGTATGTTCCTTCTATACCTACTTTGTTGAGAGTTTTTATCACAAATGAATGTTGAATTTTGCCAAAAGCCTTTTCTGTATCTATTGAGGTGATTATGTGGTTTTATTCTTCAATTTGTTAATGTGGTTTTACCACACTGATTCATTTGTGGATATTGAATCATCCTTATGTCCCTGGGATAAATCCCACTTGATCATGGTGTATGATCCTTTCAGTGTATTGTTGGATTCAGTTTGTTAATATTTTGTTGAGGATTTTTGCATCTCTGCTCATCAGTGATATTGGTCTGTAATTTTCTTTTTTGTGATATCTTTGTCTGATTTTGACATCAGAGTGATGCTGGTCTTTTACAAAAAATACTTTTTGGTGGGGGAAGTAATTAGGTTTGTTTGTTTGTTTGTTTATATATTTATTTTAATGGAGGTACTGGGAATTGAACCCAGGATCTCATGCATGCTAAGCATATGCTCTACCACTTAGCTATGCCCTCCCCCTGATGCTGGCCTTTTAGAATGAGTTCAGAAACATTTCTTCCTCTGCAATTTTTTGGAATATTTTGAGAAGGATAGGTGTTAACTTTTCTCTAAATGTTTGGTAGAATTCACCTGTGAATTCTGTGATGGTCCTGGATTTTTGTTTGTTGGGAGTTTTTAAATTACTCATTCAGTTCCATTACTGGTAATTGGTCAGTTCATATTTTCTGTGTTTTCCTAGTTTAGTCTGGAGATTGTATGCTTATAGAAATTTGCCCATTTCTTCTAGGTTGTCCATTTATTGGAATATAGTTGTTTGTGGTCATCTCTTATGAGTCTTTGTATTTCTGTGGTATTGATTTAACTTCTTTTTCACTTTGATTTTTATTGATTTGGGCCCTCTCTCTTTTTTCTTG
>NC_045699.1:11356916-11364424 GCF_009834535.1 Camelus ferus
TTACTGCAGTAGAATCCTTCCTCCTCCTCCTCTTCTCCCTCCTCCTCCTCCTCCTTCTCCAGTCTAACTGCAGCTTCTCCCCATGCATTTTAGAGATCCACTGTTCCATGACACAGATCTGATGATGCCACTTCTTTAGAATAGCTGACCGTTACCTGGAATGCTGCCCTTTCCTGCCTGCCCTGCACTAGCTCCTATTAGTCGTTAAAAGCCTTCTGCATTTCACCTATTTTCCTCCAACCTACATTTCCAGCCTCGTCTCCCATTAATTCCTTGACATCTCCAGTGCCTCGTGCACACTGGACTGCCTGCTCTGCCCAGTGTTCCCTTGAGTGTGGAGCCCTTCCATCATGTTGCCTCCTCTGCCTGGGACATTCTTTATTCCCCCATCTGAGACTGGCACAACAGGACTCCCCCTAGAGTAGCTTTCCAGCCCCTCAAAATCCTGGAGTGTTGCAGCAGCTCCTGCAACGGTGTCCAGCAGATTCCTTCCCTCTGTCTTACTCCACACTCATCTGTCCCCGGGATCTTCCCAAAAGTCAGACGCAGCTCTGCTGAAAGTTCTTCAGTGGCTCTTCAGCTTTATGGAATTGACAGCAAATCCCTACATACACTGCTTCCTCATCGGCCTGCTTCCACCTTTCCTGCCTCACCACCCATCTTCCTGTGCGGCCTACAATGCCACCATTTGGAACTTCCTGCAGTTTCCAGTGGCGGACACACTTCTCCCCTAGTCAGCAACCTCACGTGTGTCCACCTTCTCCCTGGAATGCTCTGCCCTGCAGTCAGCCGGCGAACTCATACTCCTTTAAAGACAAGCTCAAACAATCTCTTTCTCAAGATCCTTATCCTCAGCTTGCACCCTGGGTAAGTCAGTTACTGTCCCGATCCTGCTCCCGTAACCCTGCTTCACAGCCCCGCTGCCCGCCTATGGCCCTCCACTCTAACAAGCTGCGCACTTGTTCTGCTGCCCTGGTTGGGCCGTGAGCTCTCTCAGGGCTCTGCAGTCTGTAACAAAGCCAGCAAACACACGAGGTCAGAGAAGGAAAGATAAAGAGCGACAGAGCCCCTAGGGGAGAAGAGCAATCCCCCAGAGGGAAAGACTTTTTCACTCACTCTCTCATTCTGTGTCCACTCATGGCCTAAATACAGGCCCCGCATGTCTACCCATCTCTTAGATGATAAAACAAACCGTTCCTCAGAAGGCCCATGCGGGGACACCATGCAGTAGCTGTTCTGTCCATCTCCCTTAATACGACTGTTCTGTGCATTCTCTTAGCAGATGAGGGCTTCCAGGCCACCCGTGGTTCGTGGATACCCCCTAGTTTTTTCCCACAGTCGGTGCACTCAGGCCTCTCACAGCCACAGCCCCAGTCGGCCTTAGGGTACCTTACTGTCAAAGGCAGCTCTTGTCTACCTCCTACACAAAGACTTCAGGTTAGAAGACCTGAAATTTGGGGCTCTGCCCTGTCCTAGGGACAGAAAAGCTGGAAAGCAGGTTAAGCCTGATGGAACGTGAGTTGGGCTCTCTCGCTGCCTGCTGCAGCTGGGCCAACAGGTCCGTGGGAGGGGGTCATCACAGCACAACCTGCATGGCATCACGGTCTCCCCATCAGGGCACAGACTCCAGGGCATCGAATTGTGGCAAAAAGGTCTATACAGCTTTCTCCTCCACATCCATTTCTCTTTCCTAGAATCGCAAGGTGGTCTCAGATACCTCAGTTCCAGGTGTGACTACTGTTAATCCAGAACTGGGCATGCACACAAGTGCAAATCCCCAGGCTTGCAAAGGTAGCTTGCTCGAGACACTAGCAGCTGAGACACACATGGGAGACAGAACAGAGGGAGGCAGGTAAGACAGAAAGTGCTTCTAAATCAGGTGACCTGGCTTCAAGTCCCCGCCTGGCCACTTTGTCACCCACCATGTGATATTGGGGAGTTGCTGAACCTCGTGGTCCCCCGTCTGCTCATCTATAAAGGGAGGTACTGTTAGCTTTTATATCTGAGATCTTGTATAAGGATAATCTGAGGTCATTCCCATAAAGCGTTTCTGAGTACATTATTTGGCACATAAGTGCCAACAAATGCTTCTGGCTGCTACTACTGTATGCAAATTATCTACAGAACAATATTAGTAAAACCGCCATGTCTTTTCCTCCTACAGGCAGATATACTGGGTTCAAAGCCTGTAAAAAGAATGCCCAAAATGTCGAATCACTGACTACCACACAGTGAGTGCTCAACAGATGATTTCTCAATCACTGATCATTCCTTCCTCCTATGCAGTCAGTTCTCAAAGTTCCATAGTAATAAAGAGGGAAAGAGATGTTGACAATTCAAAACGTTTGATAATCCGAAAATAGTGTATACTCGGCTAATTAGAAGAGTGTTTAACACTCTTTAACAGAAGACTACATCCAACGTTCACAGAACTCGAGGCAAAGTGATCCTTTCACTCAACCAACAAATTCTAACTGAGACTACGCCCACACCAGGCACTGCGCTGACTGCCCACGAGGCCCAAGGGACCAAGGCCATCGATCTCTGCCCTCACGGAGTTTACATTCTAACGGTGGCAACTATGGCCACTTGATGGCTTTCATGGGCCCCAGGTGTGTGCCTCTTCCTCCATGAAGACAGATTAAACACTATACTTTATGGCTGTGTTGGCATAAAGGTGAATTTTTAATATTACATGTTAAAATACTTCTTTGATCAAGAAATTCATTTTTTGTGTTTTGATTTTAAAGAACATTTTAAAAATATTTTTGTGGATCCTTAAGAGTATTTTGGGCCCTAGGCACTGTGCCCAACAGAGAAGATGGCAACAAAGTAAAATGAACATGAGAATAAAATATGCCAAGTGGCTTTTTTTGCTGAACAACTGAAGGTCAGTTGCAGACATCATGTCATTTAACATCAAAATACTTCGGCAGGCATCTCCAAAATAAGGACGTTAATATTAATTCTTGAATCTACAGTATCTTAGCCTACATTACTGAGTCCCATATCATATAATTTTTGTATTTTATATAGATACTTCTATTTTGAACCAAAAGTATATTACCTAATTTATCCATTTCCATTATTTGCCACATTTATCTTTGGGAGACACTTGACTGTATCAAAATACTCTCTCATTTTTAGCGACTAAAAGGTTTCTTCGGCTGAACTGCTAGTGGCGCTTTACTGAGACACAGAGTTCTCTATCCTTATTCTTTCATTGTCATCTTTTGATAATTTTTCTTTCTCCCAAAAATCCTCAGCCCATACTCCTCCTTGGAAGTTTTTCCATGAATCCGGTTGCCTAGGCTAAAATATTAGGAAAGAGAAATGTCATATTCCATTGGCTGGATGTCACTTTCCAAAGTGCACATGACAGTCACTGAAGTCCGCAGGCAGTGTGACCACAGATCTCATTTCACCGACACAGTCTTATCTACAGTGTATCCTTCGGAACAGGCACGACGTAAATTCCAATATAAATGTGTGATGATCTCATGACCTGGTGAAGGCAGGTTGGGAGAAGAGCTACAGTTGTTGTCAGGATGCAGGCTTAGGTACCAACCCTGACACATCTACTTAAATCATCTTAAACCCTCTAAGCCACGGTCCCAGCTGAAAACTACAAATGATAACAATACAGCTGGAAGATTAAATGAGATAACCTGTTCCAGGCACCTAACATGTAAAGTCTACAGAATGCCTGTCTCCTTCCCCCTTCCCTATCTTTTCTCTAAGATCCATCCCCAAGGAAAATTCCCACAAAAAGAGCTATGCCTTCCCTAAAACCTTCACTCTTGCCACACAAAAGCCCCAATTTGGGGTCACATGGAAAAGTAACAAAATAACAAGTAATAAGAGATAATTCTAGAGAGAGATTACTTGTTTCATTTGAAACATGTGAAACAAAATACTCAATATTTTTGGTAATAAAAAATATTTCATCAAGATTTCATTTACTAAAGCGGGCAAACAGTACTTCCGTCATCTAGAACAATGAGGAAGGGGAGTCACGGTATATATGTACATGTCTCAATCTGACTACTTCAGTCTAATGCCTCCAACACAACAACATCTAAAAATATATGCTTCCACTTCTGAGAAGATGGAGTAAACGTGCTTTTCCCTATTCCTCCTGCTAAGTACAACTAAAAGACTCTGGACATCATATATACAACAGACTCAAGCCGACTCTGAAAAGTGGAGAGAAGAAAGACCAATTAGGCTCAACTGAACGAGGGAAGAACGTGGTGTGAGTTCCCTGGATCTTCTTTTTGCCTCAAGCATCCCAAGCTGAAGAAGCTGGCGACCCAGAAACATCAACAAGTACAAAGAAGTAATAGTAAGAAGCCTGCTCTCTCAGCCAAAGGACCAGATCAGGGGCAGCGTACAAGGAGTGTTAGATAACCACTCTGTTACAGCCAAACACCACAAAAAACACAAAAACAAAAACAAAACTGTGGCCCCACCTCCAGTCACACCAGCAAAATCTGAGTGGAGAGTTAACACTCCCACCCTTGGGAGGCTGCCACCAGGGGACCCTAACACCCCACCAGGGTGATGTGAGAGAAGGCCAAGGAGGAAGCTGGGCGTTTCATCCCTGCTGCCTGGTAATGAGGACACAACACCTCCATCACCACCTCGACCTATAAGTTTCAATATTTGAAATTCAGTCAATGTAATCTACCATATTAGCAAACTAAAGATGAAAAAAATCACATAGTCATATCAATGATGCAGAAAAACCAACTGAAAAATTCAACACACATTTATAATTTTTTAAAAAACTTTTTAGAAATCTAGGAACTTGATGAAAGGCATCTGCCAAAAACGTGCAGCTAACAATATACTTTATGGTAAAGACTGAACGCTTTCTTCAGAAGACTGAGAACAATTCAAGGACGTCTACTCTTATCACTGGTATTTCATACAGTAGAAATTCTAGCCAGAAGGCAAGAAAAATAAGTAAAAGGCATGCAGATCAGACAGGAAGAAATGAAAGTGTTTGCAGATCACATGATTCTCTACATAGAAAATGCCAAGGAATCTACAAAAGACAAAAATCATAGAATAAATGAGTTCAGAAAGGTCACAAAATACAAGAAAACAAACAAAGAACTATTATATTTTTATATGTTAGCAATGAGTGTGTAGACCTGAAACTAAAATTTCACTGCCATTTCCAGTTGTTCAAAAAATGAAATACTTATATGTAACTCTAACAAAACATGTGCAGGATATGCATGCTGAAAACCATACACCACTGATGGAAAAAAAAAAGAGAAAGAAGAGAAGAAACAAAAGGAGGAAAGAAGGAAGGGAGGGAGGGAAAGGAAGACAGATTTGAATAAATGGAGAGACAAACTGTATTCATGGATTAGAAGACTAAACATAATAAAGATGTCAATTTCCCCCAAATTAATATATAGGTTTAACAAAATTTCTATCAAAATTCTGGCAATATCTTTTGTAGATACAGACAGGATTATTCTAAAATTTATATAGAAAGACAAAAGAACTAGAAGAGTAAAACAATTTTGAAAACAAAAAAATAAAGTATGATACCAAAACCAGGCAAAGATCACCACCAAAACAGAGAATTATAGCCAATATCACTGATGAACATAGATGCCAAAATCCTCACCAAAATATTAGCAAATAGAATCCAACAACACATAAAAAAAGATTATACATCATGACCAAGTGGAGTTCATCCCAGGGAAACAAGGGTGGTTCAACATATGCAAATCAATAAATGTAATACATCACATCAACAAGAGAAAGGACAAAAACCACATGATCATCTCAATCGATGCAGAAAAAGCATTTGATAAAATTCAACACCCATTTATGATAAAAACTTTCACCAAAGTGGGTATAGAGGGAACATATCTCAACATCATAAAAGCTATATATGACAAACCTACAGCCAGCACAGTACTCAATGGTGAGAAACTCAAAAGCTTCCCACTAAAGTCTGGGACAAGACAAGGATGCCCACTATCACCACTCCTATTCAACATAGTCCTGGAAGTCCTAGCCACAGCAGTCAGGCAAGAGAGAGAAATAAAAGGGATCCAAATTGGAAAAGAAGAGGTAAAAGTGTCACTATATGCTGACGACATGTTACTATATAGAGAAAACTCTAAAAGGTCCACACAAAAGCTACTAGGGCTGATCAAAGAATTCAGCAAGGTATCAGGTTACAAAATTAATGTTCAAAAATCAGTTGCATTTCTTTACACTAATGATGAATCAACAGAAAAAGAAAGTAAAGAAACAATCCTCTTTAAAATAGCACCCATAAATCAATAAAAAATGTTAAAAAAAATAAAATAAAATAGCACCCAAAGTAATAAAATATCTGGGAATAAATCTAACCAAGGAGGTGAAAGAATTATAAACAGGAAACTATAAACCATTGATGAAGGAAATTAAAGAAGACTTTAAAAAATGGAAAGATATCCCATGCTCTTGGATTGGAAGAATCAATACTGTTAAAATGGTCACACTGCCCAAGGCAATCTACAGATTTAATGCAATCCCTATCAAATTCCCCAGGACATATTTCACAGAACTACAACAAATCATAATAAAATTTATATGGAACCATCAAAGACCTAGAATTGCCAAAGCATTACTGAAGAGAAAGAGAGAGGCTGGAGGAATAACTCTCCCAGACTTCAGACAATACTACAGAGCTACAGTCATCAAGACAGTATGGTTTTGGTACAAAAAACAGACATATAAACCAATGGAACAGAATAGAGAGCCCAGAAATGAACCCACAAACTTTTGGTCAACTCATTTTCGACAAAGGAGGCAAGAAAATACAATGAAATAAAGACAGTCTCTTCAGCAAATGGTGCTGGGAGAGCTGGACAGCAGCATGTAAATCAATGAAGCTAGAACACTCCCTTACACCACACACAAAAATCAACTCAAAATGGATCAAAGACTTAAACATAAGACAAGATACAATAAACCTCCTAGAAGAAAATATAGGCAAAACATTATCTGACATTCATCTCAAAAATGTTCTCCTAGAACAGTCTACTCAAGCAATAGAAATAAAAGCAAGAATAAACAAATGGGACCTCATGAAACTTACAAGTTTCTGCACAGCAAAGGAAACCAGAAGTAAAACAAAAAGACAACCTACAGAACAGGAGAAAATTTTTGCAAATGAAACCGACAAAGGCTTGATCTCCAGAATATATAAGCAGCTCATATGACTTAACAAGAAAGAAACAACCCAATCCAAAAATGGGCAGAAGACCTAAACAAGCAATTCTCCAAGGAAGACATACAAATGATCAATAGACACAAGAAAAAATACTCAATATCACTAATTATCAGAGAAATGCAAATCAAAACTACAATGAGATATCACCTCACACCAGTCAGAATGGCCATCATTCAAAAGTCCACAAATGACAAATGCTGGAGAGGCTGTGGAGAAAAGGGAACTCTCCTACACTGATGGTGGGAATGCAGTTTGGTGC
>NC_045699.1:11364524-11372730 GCF_009834535.1 Camelus ferus
ATATTTATACTCTGCCCTCAGAGGGGGCCCTTTCTACCTAAAGATCCAAGCTCAGGCACATTTCCTTTTATTATTTTATTTATGATTGCTTCTCCTTTAAATACGAGGTTTCTCCTTTGCCTTCTCATTCTGGAAATGCTCTTTTAGGACCACGGGAGAGATGGTCAGTGTTACTGCTAGTGTTGTTATGGAAGGAGTTTCCATGCTCTTTTAATGGTCTTTCTAAACTTGGATGTGCCCCGTCCTCTGAGTTCCAGAGCTTTCATGCTCATAGAGAGTTGGAGAGGATTTTTTTTTATTCAAGTATAGTTGATTTACAGTGTTGTGTTAGTTTCAGGTGTACAGCAAAGTCATTTAATTATACATATACATGTATATATATATATTCTTTTTCAGATTTTTCCATTGTATTTTATAGGTAATTATAAGGTATTTAATGTATTTCCCTGTGCTATAAAGTAGGTCCTTGTTTATCTATTTTATATATGGTAGTGTGTATATGTTAATCCCAAATTCCCAGTTTATCCCTCTCTCCAACCCTGTCCCCCTTTGGTAACCATAGCTTGTTTCCTGTGTCTGTGAGTCTATTTCTATTTTATAAATAAGCTCATTTGTGTGATTTTTTTAGATTCCACATATAAGAGGTATCATACAATATTTGTCTTTCTGCCTGACTTACTTCACCTACTGTGATAATCGCTAGGTCGGTACATGTTGCTGTAAATGGCATTATTTCCTTCTTTTTTATGGCTGAGTAATATTCCATTATGATATTCCATGAATTTATCCAGTCATCTGTCAGTAGACATTTAGGTTGCTTCCATGTCTTGGCTATTGTAAATAGTGCTGCTGTGGATATTGGGGTGCATGTCTCTTTTCAGTTATAGTTTTCTCTGCATATATGCCCTGGGGGACCTGCTGGATCATATGGTAATTCTGTTTTTAGTTTTTTAAGGAGCCTCCATATTGTTCTCCACAGTGGCTGCACCAATTTACATTCCAACCAACAGTGTAGGAGGGTTCCTTTTTCTCATCACTCTTTCCAGCATTTATTATTTGTAGACTTTTTAATGATGGCCATTCTCACTGGTGTGAGGTGATACCTCATTGTAGTTTTAGTTTACATTGAAGAGAATTTCAAAAATATCTGTATATTGAATACCAGAAATTTCTTAGAAAAAATTTTAATTTACTGTATTATTATTATTATTTGACTAGATATGAGCTAAAAGGAACCAGTCACTAATCATAACTGGTGTCTTTTCCCTCCCTTTGGTATAATCGTCTCTTGAGTCAGTAATATCTAGGACATGGAACTTCACTAGGAATCTTTGTGAGAGTGGCATTTCATGTGTAATAACTTTGATAAATAAATCTGCCTTGATGAAAAATGTTTGTATTCCTAACATCCTGTAGTGATCAGATCATATCAATCTTCTATATTAATAGCAATAATGTATATACATATATATATATAAATTTATTCTAGATAAGCTAATATGTTCTTAGAAAGTTATCTTCCTTGAACCACTTTTTTTTTTGCCTTTGCTATTGAAAAGAACACATTTCTAAATAACCTACATAGTAGTATTATACAGATTGTTTCTACACACCTTAGGTTAGTGATTCTCAAACTTGTTTGTTTATTAGACTCACTGGAGCACTTTAAAAATTACCATCATTTGTGCCATATCCCAGAGCAGTTAAACCTCTGGAGCTGGGAGCTGAGCTTCACCATGTTACACAAGTGCTTCAGATTATTTTAATATACACCTTTTTTTAAGAACCACTGCTTTAGTAAAACAGGAAAAGCATTGATTAGGCATTTGTTTGTCTGATTACTTGGTCTTATGCATGGGACTGTTATGGTGGCCACACGTAGGAAGCACATGGGAAACAAGATCACTAGTGCCCTGGGCTCTAGACCAAACTACTTCCAAAGGTTTGCAGCAGCCATGCAGAGACACTCAGAGTGATGTAAAGCCAGGCAAATCCATGCAGACCAATGGCCATGCATGTATGTCAGATGGACCTACATATTTGAATGCAAGCCTATCACTCAGGAAAAATGGCACATGGGAAATTGAATATTATACCTAGTGTTTATTCACACGTGAAGATGACTTTATTCTAGGAAACACCTATGAAACATAACATGGGCTGTTAACTCCAAAGGATCAGTTGTAATTATAAACTCTGCTTCAAAATTTCACATCATAGTTGGCTCATCCTGAGATTTTTGGCACCTAAAATATTTCAGATCAAAACTGAGGACAACAGAGACTCGGAGAAGATGGCGGAGTAGAAGGACGCTCGCAGCTCACCCTCTCCCACAAATGCACCAAGACCCACATCCACAGACCCACTCAGCCAACCAGAGCACCTGTGGAACTCCGACAGAACATTGCCCTCTTCAAAAGATAAAGACCCCAAAAACCTGGTAGGAGAAAAGGAAAAAAGAAAGAACAAAAGGCAAAGCAGAGCAGGATGGGTCCTGTGGGGAGGGAGCAGCAAAGGAGGACTGACGCTCATTTGCTGGGTCTCCCCTCTCCAACTGAGGCCAGCAGGACAGAGGGGGAGCCTCCGAGGCTCGGATCTATACAGAGCAGCCCTTGACTAACAGAACTAAGTTAAACGGGCACAGAGGATCCCCTGACACCCAGCCTGAGACGCGGCTGGCAGCGGCGGGCAGGGCCAGGCTGCCCGAGCCGGGCGGAGGACGGGGGCGGCTGCAAGGAGGCAGCCCCAGGGGAACGCAAGGGGCTGCGCGCCGTGCTGTGGGTGTACAGGGCAGAACAATCTGGGCCCTCCATAAAAGAGCAAGTTTAATGTGCTCTTGGGGGAAGGGTGCATACCCCCATCTCTGAAAACCCGCGGAAAGTTTTCAGAGGAAGAGAGGCGGGGCTAAGGCACAGCGACCATATCCTTCAGCGCTTAGCACCCACGTGGGGCCTGGGGCGAAACCTGCATCCGCACTGAAGGGCTTAGCAGCCTCAAAGGCCAGAGTGAGACTTGCCTACAGCCCGAGGCAGATAGGATCCTTCCATCCTGGTCCCTCAGAGAACTTGCTCCACAAAGACAAAGAAGGAGCTGAGATTTGGCCGGGAGCAGGGACAAGGCTGTACCTCGGTCTTCCCCAAGCCCACCTGCGGAGCGCCGACCAGAGGCGGAGCACGCAGCTGCACAGAGCAGTGGAGCTACCAGCGCCGGGAGAGGGAGGGTGGCCCCCTCGCCTTCTGGGCAGGAACACAGCCACTGACCGTGGTGCTGGGAGGGGGCGCGACCCGCCCTCCTACCTGGCCAGCCTGCAACATATGACTGCGGCATCGGGAGGGGCAGTGGGCAGCCCGCCCACAGCAGAGGACAGCTGCACCTGACCCCGTGTTAGGAGGAGGCACGATCTGCTTTGCCGACAGGTGCTGGGAGCAGCACAGAAGAGGGCGCCAATGGAGGGCCTCTGAAAACAGCAAGCTGAGCTTCCAAAACAGGACGAAGACAGAAAAGACTTCACATTAAAAGCACACAGACTCCAGGAGAACACCGACAAACCCACCCCCCCTTTTTGTTTTTTTTAAATCTGTTTTTACCTGTTCTGTTTTCTGTTACTCTTTTAATTTTTACTTCTTAATTCATTTCTATTTCTCTTGGGTTTTGATGTCCTGTTATTGATTAGACACAGGAATCAAATACATCTAATCATCTTCCCCTGTCCTTTTTTTTTTAAAGGTTTTAAAAGGACGTCTCAACCCGATTAATACTCTGCTTCAATTCGTTCTTCTATTATTCATTATACACTGTTTTCAAACCTTCTTTCTCCCTTCTTTTAAAATTCCTTCTCACTCTCTCTTATTTTTTTTCTTTTTTTCCTAAGTTCTATTCCTAAATAGGCATTAGATAGATAAACTCCTTAAGGAACAAAATACACAACTGATATTCCATAAACCACAGTGCCAGAGAGGTATGAGCAAGATGAAGAAGCAGAGAAACCTTTCCCAATTAAAACAACAAGAGAAATCCCCTGAAAGAAAGATCAATGAAATAGATATTGATAGCCTACTAGATCAAGATTTCAAAAAAGGAGTGATCAAATTGCTGAAGGAATTAAAAGAGATAGTGTTTAGAGATATAAAATATGTCAAAAATGAAATTGAAGCTATAAAGAAGAGCCAAGTAGAATGGGTAAACTCATTGACAGAGATGAGGAATGATCTAATAGCTGTGCAAAGCCGACTAGATAATGCAGAGGAACGAATTAGTGATCTAGAAGACAGGACAATAGAAAGCACCCATTCAGAAGAACTACAAGATAAACAAATAAACAATAATGAAAATAGCATAAGGGATCTATGGGATAATATAAAGCGTCCCAATCTTCGCATAATAGGGGGTCCCAGAAGGGAAAGAAAGATCAAAGGGGATTGAAAAGGTTTTTGAAGAAATCATGACTGAAAACTTCCCAAACTTAAAGAAGGAATCAGATATCCAAATACAGGGAGCTCAGAGGGTCCTAAACAGGAAGAACCCAAACAGACCCACACCAAGACATATCATAATCAAGATGGCCAGAGTCAAGGATAAAATGATTCTAAGGCAGCAAGAGAAAAGCAAAGAGTAAGTTACAAGGGAACCCCCATAAGGCTCTCAGCTGATTTCTCTACACAAACACTACAGGCCAGAAGGGAGTGGCAAGATATATTCAAAGCCCTGAATGAAAAAAAGATGCAGCCTAGGATACTTTATCCCGCAAGGCTATCCTTTAGGATAGAAGGAGAAATAAAGAGTTTCACAGACAAAAAAAAGCTGCAGGAGTTTAGCAACACTAAACCCATACTAAAAGAAATATTGAAAGGTCTATTCTAAATAGAAAAGCAGCAGGATGCTACAGAAATGAGAAACTCACAACTGGAAAGGTGAAAACTCATGAATTACAAATAAAGTGAACACAAAATTATAAAAGAAGATATACAAATCACTGAGAGTGGGAGAGGGAGGCAGGGAAATATAGAATATATTTTTTTCTTTCTTTTTTAGATTTTTTTAACAGTAGGATGGGTTTGAGATCATGTTACTATCAGTTTAATAAAAACAGTTATAGTAATGGGCTAATAGATTTACAAAAAAGGGTAACCACAAGCCAAAAACTTACAAGGGAGTCACAAAAATTAAACAAAATCCATGATAATACAAAGGAAAATTACCAAGCCACAAAAGGAAGAAGAAAGGAACAAAGAGGATATACCAATTCAACTGCAAAAATAAGTTCAAAATGGCAATAAGCACACATCTATCATTAGTTACTGTAAATGATAATGGACTAAATGCTCCAGTCAAAAGACATAGAGTGGCAGACTGGATAATAAAGCAAGAACTTTCAATATGCTGCATACAAGAGACCCACTTTAGGGAGAAGGACACATATGGATTGAGAGTGAAAGGATGGAAAATGATATTCCATGCAAATGGAAAAGCCAAAAAAGCAGGTGTTGCAGTACTGATTTCAGACAAAATAGACTTTAAAATAAAGGCCATAAAGAAAGATAAAGAAGGACATTTTATAATGATTAAAGGAGTGATACAAGATGAGGATATTACTCTCGTTAATAAATATGCACCCAATATAGGAGCACCTAAGTACATACAAGAATTACTAACAGAGATAAAGGGGGATATTGATGGGAATACAATCATAGTTGGAGGTTTTAACAGTGCATTAACATCACTAGACAGATCTTCCAGACAGAAAATAAACAAGGCAAGAGAGAAATTAAATAATACAAAAGAAAAACTAGATTTGGTGGATATTTTCAGAGCATTACACCCCCCAAAAATCGGATATACATTGTTTTCAAGTGCACATGGAACATTTTCCAGGATCGATCATGTACTTGGGCACAAGAGAAACCTCAACAATTTTAAGAAGATAGAAATTATCTCAAGCATCTTTACTGACCACAGTGCCACGAAACTGGAAGTCAACAACAGAGAAACAAAGGAGAAAAAAAGGAAAGCATGGAGATTAAACAATATGTTATTGAAAAAACAATGGGTCATTGAGGAAATCAAAGCTGAAATTAAAAATACCTTGAGACAAATGATAATGAAAGCAAAACCACTCAAAATCTATGGGACACAGCAAAGGCAGTGCTAAGAGGGAAGTTTATAGCGATACAGGCCTTCCTCAAAAAAGAACAATCTCAAATAAACAATTTAACCCACCACCTGAATGAATTAGAAAAAGAAGAACAAAAAGCCCCAAAAAGCAGCAGAAGGAAGAAAATAATAAAGATCAGAGAGGAATTAAATACAATAGAGATTAACAAGACCATAGAAAAAATCAACCAAACAAGAAGCTGGTTTTTTGAAAAACTAAATAAAATCGACAAACCTCTGGCCAAATTCACAAAGAAGAAAAGAAAGAGCAAAAATTAGCAAAATAAGAAAGGAAAATGGAGAAATTGCAAGAAACAAAATAGAAACACAGAATATCATATGAGAATATTATGAAAAACTATATGAAATAAAACTGGATAACCTAGAGGAGATGGACAAGTTTCTGGAAACATACTGTCCACCATGACTGAATCAAGAAGAATCTGAACACTTGAACAATCCGATCACTAGAAAGGAAATAGAAATAGCAATTAAAAACCTCCCTACAAATAAAAGTCCAGGACCGGACAGCTTCACCAGGGAATTCTACCAAACATACAAAGAAGAACTCATACCAGTCCTTCTCAAACTCTTCCAGAAGATTGAAAAGGAGGGAATACTCCCAAACTCATTCTATGAAGCCACCATCTTCCTGATACCAAAACCAGGCAAAGACACTACCAAAAAAGAGAATTATAGGCCAATAACACTGATGAACATAGACGCCAACATCCTCACCAAAATTTTAGCAAATAGAATCCAACAACACATAAAAAAGATTATACATCATGACGAAGTAGGGTTCATCCCAGGGACACAAGGCTGGATCAACATACGCAAATCAATCAATGCAATACATCACATCAACAAGAGAAAGGACAAAAACCACATGATCATCTCAATAGATGCAGAAAAAGCATTTGATGAAATTCAACACCCATTTATGATAAAACCTCTTGCCAAAGTGGGTATAGAGGGAACATATCTCAACATAATAAAAGGTATATATGACAAACCTACAGCCAGCATACTACTCAACAGTGAAAAACTCAAAAGCTTCCCACTAAAATCTGGGACAAGACAAGGATGCCCACTATCACCACTCCTATTTAACATAGTCCTGGAAGTCCTAGCCACAACAGTCAGGCAAGAGAAAGAAATAAAAGGGATCCAAATTGGAAAAGAAGAGGTAAAAGTGTTACTATATGCTGACGACATGTTACTATATATAGAAAACCCTAAAAGGTCCACACAAAAGCTACTAGAGTTGATTGAAGTATTCAGCAAGCTATCAGGTTACAAAATTAATGTTCAAAAATCAGTTGCATTTCTTTACACTAATGATGAATCAACAGAAAAAGAAAATAAAGAAACAATCCCCTTTAAAATAGCACCCAAATAATAAAATATCGGGGAATAAATCTAACCAAGGAGGTGAAAGAATTATACACAGAAAACTATAAACCATTGATGAAGGAAATTAAAGAAGACTTTAAAAAATGGGAAGATATTCCATGCTCTTGGATTGGAAGAAACAATATTGTTAAAATGGTCACACTGCCCAAGGCAATCTACAGATTTAATGCAATCTCTACCAAATTACCCAGGACATATTTCACAGAACTAGAACAAATCATAATAGAATTTATATGGAACCATCAAAGACCTAGAATTGCCTCAGCAGTACTGAAGAGAAAGAAAGAGAATGGAGGAATAACTCTCCCAGACTTCAGACAATACTTATAGAGCTACAGTCATGAAGACAGCATGGTATTGGTACCAAAACAGACATACAGACCGATGGAACAGAATAGAGAGCCCAGAAATGAACCCACAAACTTTTGGTCAACTCATCTTCAACAAAGGAGGCAAGAATATACAATGGAATAAAGACAGTCTCTTCAGCAAATGGTGTTGGGAAAACTGGACAGCAGCATGTAAAACAATGAAGCTAGAACACTCCCTTATAACCGTATACAAAAATCAACTCAAAATGGATCAAAGACTTAAACATAAGACAAGATACAATAAACCTCCTAGAGGAAAATATAGGCAA
>NC_045699.1:11372830-11382363 GCF_009834535.1 Camelus ferus
AATTAAAACCAGAATTTAGAGGCAGTTTTTTCTGAACAGAGCTGAGTGGGAGGGTCTCAGGACACTTGTGCTTTTAGTCTACTTGTTTATTTCACAAACACTGATTGGTTGACTCTTAGGCCCAGAGAGTTTCTCTCATCACTGGGGATGCACCAAGGGTAAGACAACAATGTCCATCCCCTTATTTATATTCTAGTAGCAAGTAAGACAGGCAGAGATATACATATAATCTCAGACAATGACATGTGCTAAAAAGAAAGCGATGGGTTCAGGGTGATTTGAGATGGAGACAGAATCTCTCTCTCTGAAGAGGTGACCTCTGAGCAGAAATGAGAACGAAGTACAGAAGTGATCCCCATGAGAAGATTCAACTACAGGGAACAGGTGACTACAGATCTACCGTGTCTCAGAGCATGGGACAGTATTTGCTACCTTGAAAAGCCAGGTAACTGATTCCCACCTCTCTACCAGGCACTAATGAGGTTCAAGTTTTTCTGTTATTGATCAAGCCCATCAGAGTTGCACTGACCAACTTTATCCAAAGCCATGAAACAAACTGGCAGGACTAACGTTGAATCCATTGTGTTAACACAATTGCTGAGGCCCTAACACAATGTCTATTCCAATGATATATTCTAGACTGTAGCTGCTGACAGATTCCAAAGTTTTTCCAGGCATGGAGAAACTCTAGCTAAGAATGAACAAAATAACAGAGTAGAGAGAATGATGTAGGATTTTAATCTCAGGCTAAAATTCTGGCCTTTAGACTTATGAGAGCAATACAATTTTATTTCAGATTGGATATTTTTGAAATTATAATCTTTGACCTCATTTGTAAAAGGATTCTATTTTTGAGCTTTAATTTCTTCCAGGGAATTTAATAAGTGCAGAGGACAAATTTGGGGTGACTTGTGTTAGTGGCATTCTGTTGGCAAAAGGTATTTGTGTGTTTGTGTGTTTCATGATAGCACTCATCCTCAATGCAGAACTTTTTATATGATACATTGGACAGTATGGCTACATATACTTTGGATGAGATATAGAATAGGGTATGAAATTTCATCCTGTAAATCATGGTGTTGATTTAATAACATATTCTCCTGAACCACTCTGGAGAGGTCTGAATCACTGCAGAAAAGTGTATAATGCCCACCAGTGGTCTCGGCAGTAAGGATCCAAGGGAGCAGTGGTGGGTCCTGAGGGAGGGAGCCCATGAAGTTGGGAAGAGAACTGTGCTGGGAATGAGGATTGCCCACCCCTGGGATTGAGTTGGCTAATAACCACACTCTGCTTAATTGTATCATTGGGTGACTAAGTCCAATGGGTTAAAAGAATACAATGTTGGGGGAATATTAGAATGAAAAGCTTCTCATCAAGGGAGCAGAATTATGGTGACACTCCTGGTCTCTCATGGCCCCTCTATCACAAATGATAAGTAAGGAAAGAATAAACAAGGTAAACTAGCCTCAGCGCCTCCTCTCTTTCTTTCCTAAGAGTTTCCTGCCAGGAGAGAGGATGTCTGCTCCACAGTGCTGCCTATGTCCATGGAAAAGAGTTCCTGTTTCTGGGGAGTGGATAGTACAGACAGCTGGTCCAATAGCATCTGAATCCACCAAAGATCTTTTATTTTGTCAGTTCTCTTAGAAACTGTCCCTCTGGCCTTCCAAACAACTTAGGTCAGCAATTCTGTGATACAGTTTTGGTTTTAATCCACAGCACCCAATATTTATAAATAACTAAACCTATTATAATGCCAGGTGGTATATAACAGCACATATCATTTAGACCGCAAAGATTTAAGCAACTTTCCCAAGCTCACCAAGTGGTAGAGCAGAGACTTAAATCTATACCCATCACCTACTGCGCTGACAGAAAAAGCCGGTTCTCCTGCAGGAAACTGGCTGCCATTCTTTCCCACACAAGAAACATTTGAGCCAGAATTCTCTTTTACAGTAATCTATCTACCACAAGTAGAATAAAGTTTTATCTCCCGTTGTAAATAGAGAGCACAATTCTCTTAAGTGACTATTATATGAAATATCAAATCTACAGGAAAACTAGGGTGGGTCTGCTCTAATAACACTTTCTCTTGGGAATTCACAAGGCACTTCACAGGGCTCCAAGTGTCATATTCTGAGCTCATATCCTGTAATAATCATGTCGGGTCAGGGAAGACCTCTTTCTAAATGAAGTGATGAGAGACAGGCTAGGTTCTCCAACCAACACACTGGAATACCTTCCCTGAAATTTTGGGTTCCACATGCAAAGACAGTCCTCTCTGTCTCCTAAGGATAAGCACAGTCAGCTCTGCTGTGGCCCTTACCCGCTCTCATCAGGCCATGCTTGGTCCTCTGCTCTATTTCCCAAATGCATACTTCAAACATGTCGTGATCTTAATTCTGGAAATTGTTCTCTGTAAAATTGTGCTCTTTTCCATAGTGCTTAAGAAATAGGCATAAACTTCTGTGGAAATTTAATTTCCATTAAATATTAAGACTCTATTCTGTGTACTTCTGATGCAGAGATCATAAACTAGGTGCTTCAGAGAGTATGTATGGAAATAAATGAGATGAGATACATCTTTGACAGTCCAAGGAGCTTACTGTCTACAGGGAACTTAAGGGAAGTCCAAATGGAATATAAGTGGTAAACTATATAAAATGTCATGAAAGAGACACAAATCAAATGCTATGAGAAATCAAAGGAGTAAAACTTCCATACTATTCAGGAATTAGGAGAGAAATTTTAAAGATGTGGTATTTCTCATTGGCCTTACTAGACAAGTAAGATTTCAGTAAGCAATGACAGAAAGAGACAACTCTAGGTGAGAAAAAACACAAAGAAAATAGTACAAAATACAGAAAACAGAAGATGTATTTATAAAACATTCTTGAGTTTAATATGGTTGAAATGTGTGTGTAAGAGCAATGCAAAATGAATTTGGAACTAGATGTTTGGGTTTATTAACAAGTTCATACTGTACAGCACAGGGAACTATATTCAATATCTTATAGTAACTTACAGTAAAAAAATATGAAAATGAATATATGTATGTTCATGTATGACTGAAGCATTATGCTGTACAACAGAAATTGACACAACATTGTAAACTGACTAACTTCAATAAAAATATGTATTAAAAATAATAATAATATAAAAAAGAAGAGTTTAAACATCAAAGTGAGGGATTACAATTGATTCATTATTAAAGGGAAGTCTATGATAAAGATTTTGTGTAGGAAAACAACATGACTTCTCTGGCTGTAGTTTAAAGAGAGATTGCCACACACCTAAAAGACTGTATTTTCCAGCTTCTTTTAAAGCCAAGTGTGGACATGTGCCCAAGTTCTGGCCAAGAAAATTTAGGAAATGTTGTGAATACTTCTCAAACTTCTTCTTAAAAGGAAGGGTGCATCTTCTCCCCCCTCCCCCCTTTCTGCTGCCAGGAATACTAATAAAGTGACCCTCAAGCAGCCACAGGTCCTAGAAAGTGACTTGAGAATACAAGTCATGTGACTTGGGGAATAAAATAGAAAGATCTTAGTTTTCTGATAGACTGGATCTTGTACAACCTGATGTTGACTTCCCACTTCTGGACTATTCTTATAGAGAAGTAAGTTTCTACTTTGTTTATACCATTGTTATGGGAGGACCTTAATTTGGCATCTGGAGCAAATCCAAGATAAGCAGGTGGGCACTTGAAAGGTTGTAAGTGGGAGAATACAGCCCTTTTACCTTCAGTCTCAATTTTGGAAAACTCAGCAGGGTAGAGTTCTACTTCACAAGTGTCAAGCAAGAGGAAAAATACTTAAGCTGTCAATCAAAGAAAATATAATTAAGGACTAGAAAAATTGAAAAAAATGGTATTTATTATTTTAGGTCATAATCTATTAAACTTATTTTCAACGTTGTATGTGATTCAGTCAATTTTGTTCACTGCTAAGTGTACCTGATTTCCATTTTTCACCCCATTTTGTTTAATTTTGTGCCACTATTTATGGTAAAATATAAAAATTATGAAAAATAGATATCCTGAAAGAGTGAAATTTTGTTAACATAAAAAGTGTTTCAATGGCACCTCAGTTGCCTACTGTCATTTGCAAATGTTACAGTTAGTTCTCTACTTCTTAGCTTGAGAAAGGACACGTAGAAGGGAATGGAAAGAGGAGCCTGTGCCCAAACCAATGAAACACACTCTCCACCCCACACTCACTCGTATGTCCAACATACACCAAACATGGCCCTTTCTCTTGTCCTACCAAAGCACTGGCTATTTATTCCAAATACTTCATTCAACCAGACAGAGCATATAACTTTGAATTAATTTTAGTCACAATAGGATCCAAGTGCAGAGTTAAATAAATATTACATCCTCCACCCAGACAGCCACTGTTCTTTCTGTGAGTGGAGTATAGATTGTTGCACTTTAAGAGTAACATTTTTTAACATCTGCGACTTAAGTTTGTGTGTAATTCATTAGTAAAAATGCTCATCTACAAGTTCATATATAAATATTGCCTTGGTGCTGCTTCACCTTGATCTCTTTGATGCATGTGACCGTTCCTTTTTCATCACATTTTTCCTTTCTTACCTTCCATGAAATAATGCTTCTCTACTTTTCTGTTTCTCTTTCTAACAATGCAATGACTGCTCTGTTTCCTGGGGTCTGTTTTTCTCCTCCCATTTTCTAATTGTAGATCATTATTTTATTGCCTTCCTACTTCAGAGTTATACCCTAGACACTTTCACCTTCCCCATCTAAACTCACTTTGTTCTTTGGAAATCTCATCTAATTTCATCATTTCAACACTAAAACCTGCCAAATGAAGAAAAAAAAAAACACAATGTGTAAGTTGGGAATTAGGTTTTATCTGGTGGACTTTCTGAGGACCTCAAGCTCAGGAGGCAGCCTCTCAGAATAGCTCTGAGGGGCTGCTCCAAAGAGGGAAGGGAGGCGCCTGGATACATAGGGGTTTTTGCAATAAAGACCAGGTAGTCGGAATATCAAAAGATTACTGTTAATTAAAGAAGCCCAGATATCTCAAGTTAATGAATTTAGCACTTTTTATGCATGGGAAGATGCAAGAGTCTGGGCTCCTTGAAATCACTCCTTTGACATGCACCTTAGCTACCCTAGGGCCAGTGTCCTCTGCTTCCCATCCTGTGTCCCCTCAGGGGGCACCACTACGGGCGGCTGCAGTGGCTGAGGGCTTGGCAGTGGGCAGCCTGATTGTCTCCAATCTGAGTTCCCACACCTCAGGGCACATCATCGGGGCAGCTGTCGTGACTTGATGGCTGCAACATCCTGTATTCACTGATACGGCAGGCAACATTTTTCATTCACACATCTGTGTTAGTGATAGTGACTCTAGTGCTTACTGCCACAGCTCTTGCCTCTCTTATGAATTCTGGTGTTGCATCTCCACCTGCCTGAATAGAACACTCCAAGAAACACTCACCAGAATCCATTCCTCAACATGTACACAGCTTCCCAAATGGGTACATCCCCTGTACCCACTACTTCGGGTAATGGCAGCAATATCTCTTTAGTCATTCAGGCTAAAGATGCTGTTGTTAAAAAAACAAACAAACAAACAAAAAACAACAAAAAACCTTCACCAGCTTCCCACTGAAAATAAACAAAAAGCTCCTTGAGATATTATTTAAGGCCTTCAAGTCTGTCCCCAGTTTTACCAGTCTTCTCTCTGATTTATGCCATTAATGACTGAATGCATTACAAAGCTGACAAGCTGACTGCTGCTCGCCACAACACCCTTTTTTGGTTTTCATTGTTCTCTCCACGAAGAGGGCTCTCCTCCTCTCCTCCATTTGCCGAAACAGTGACTAGCCTTCAGGTACTATGTCAAAAGCCACATTCCCTGAAGTTGCAGGAACAGGAATAGAACTCTACCCATTCTTCTTTTATGGCCTTTAACCCTTCTTTCATAATTGTATCTTGAGTACATGTCTTTTCATTACATGACTGGTCAATAAGTTTCATAAGATTGGATTTATGTCTTATTAATGTTTGATTCCTCTTTTCTGCAGCTCCTATTAAGGAACCATACACATACCAATCAATCAACCTGTATTGAATCAATGAGTAAGTTAGTGATTGAGTGGAGCGAATTAAACAACTGAGAAGAAAAATAGCATGAAATACTCCAATGAAAGAATTTGAAAATGTTCTGTCTTATCCAAAATGCATCAGACAAAAGATAAATGGAGAATCATGGGACTTGTGTATCACTAATGTAGATGAGTATTTACTACATCATAAATCATTGTGAAAATTTTTTCCTAAAATATTTCTTAGAAATTACGTACTTCCCACTAATGCTGATTTTCTACATTTTTATATCTGAAGAGTACTAAGAAAATCTAAATGTTCTTAATATTGGTATGATCATAAAAGCAAAAGATAGATAGCATTCAATTAGGATCACAGCATGCAGTAAAACCATCTCACAGTTTAATAAAATTAGTTGCTATCTCAACCCCATGATGTCATAAAACATGGCTGTCTTATTTACCATTGGCTCTCCTGGTACCCAGCACAGTGCCTCACACATAGTAAATAATAAATAAACAAACAAACAAATAAACAAACAAACAGACACACTATTATTTAAGTGAACAGTAAGATGACCTCTCTGATTCTCTTACTCTTGTTCCCCAACAAAACAAACATTATAACAATTTTTTGCTAGCAATTTATCGTATTTTTGTATACTTCTACATCTCGCTTCCACATCCTTACTCTTTCTCTCTTTTCCTCTCTCTCTTTCATCCCACAGATTGGGTGGGCATAAAACAATGTTATTCATGTTGGAAATAAATGTTTGTTGAATAGGTGAATGAAATTAAATGAATTTGAGTCTTGATTTCCTCTTCAATTAGACTGATATATCTGAGATGAATTTTAACATTCTCACATTTGCCTTTCTCCAAAAGGCTTTGATTTCAACTATTCAAATTAAATTGCTTGGGGGAAAACATATGATGTATTACATAAGCATGTAAAATGTAGCAGACTTTCAAAGTATCTGTTCTCCAGTTGCTCTATGAGCATCACTCACTTGAGACTGAGTTGACAAAGGTTTTAATACCTCATTTCTTCACCTTCCTTCCATTCCCTCACTCAGAACAATTTTGACTATAATTAGAAGCCATGGGGACTTCCCCAAGTAGACATATAGGTTTCAAAGTGTCAACTACTCTAGCAGAAACATTGTTTTCTCTTTTCTTCTTTGACATTTCCAGTTCCCCACCATACCTTTTCAAAAGGTTTGACAGCCCTATTGCTTCTAGCTGATCTGTAGTGCTGCAGTTTATATCTCCTTTTGCTCCAGAATATCCAAGAATTCAGGGACAGACAATTGCTCTGAAGTAGGAATTCCTTGTAGCAAACCAATTTAATGGTTTTGAATTATCTGATCAATATATTTTTGAGCTGGAATCATAATTTGAAATGTCAGAATAAACTAAGAAAGCTGACCATCCATGAGGTTTTATGTAACCTTCTTGCAGCAGGTACAAAGTGGGGAAATGATAAATTCTTGTGATGGTTAAAATAATTTTAAGTGTCAATTTCACTGGGCCATGGGATGCTCAGATATTCATTCAATCATTTTTCTGGGTGGGGCTATGAGGTTGTTTTTGGATGAGATTAACATTTGAATCAATAGACTAAAATCAAATAATAATATAATTTATATATCAAGTCAGTGAAGCAAGTGTCTTTTTCCCTTAGATATTTGTTTCAAATTTTAAGGATCTTAAATATATGAAAAGCTACATCACCATAAGCTTAGGAAACTGAATAAGTGAAACATATAATGAAATTCAACAATTAAAATATGAGTGTAGTCTTTTAGTCAAAAGCCAAAAATATCAAACACATGCATGAGTTAGACAAACCTAAAGCAAATCATAGGACATATATGAACTTGATTGTGTAAAAAATATAATCTTGGAAAGTGTTATAGTTTATTCAGTAAGTGTTTGGGGGGGTCAAACTTCAAGTTAAATAACAGAACACACTAAATTTTTAGTTGCATTAAAAGAGTATGTGTGTGCATGTGTGTGTGTGCATGCATGGTATAGTGTAGCAAGTGTAGAATAAAGGATAAACAATCATTAACTGGCCCTGAGACATCATAGAACCTTCTAAATTTGAAAATCCATTTACAACAAAAGTGACTCATAAATTTGAATTACTGAATTCTAAAAATTTAAACATCTTTATATCATAAACCACCAGAGAATTAAAGCAAATAGGAAAACATGATTTAAATTTGATGGGCAAAAGGTAAATAGCCTTAAAAAAACACAGAATTCAAATCAATAATTTAGAAAAATCTTAACTGTTCAGTATTAAAGTGTTTCAAAGACTTTTGTGAGAAATCTGAGTTGAAATATCACTATACCTGTAAAAACATAAAGTTCCCTATTTATTATAAATAAAATTTAAATGTTCATGCCCTACTCTTCTCCTATTCCTCATCTTTTCTTCCTTCTTCTTCCTTCTTTGTGCTTTTGTTCACTTCCCATATCTCCAATATTGCACATGCATTGCATTTTAAAATTAGAAATATTATAAAAAATATTATAGCATAAAATATTGTGGCATAAAATTATAAACTACAATGATTGACAAATTTGACTATCATAAAATTGAAAATTTCTCTTCTTCAAATGACAACATAAAGAGGTGAAAAATGAAACAAAATATTTAAAAACCTTAAAATAGACAAATACTATATTTCTAGAATATATAAAGAACTCCTACAAAATAATAAGAAAAAGACATCAGAAATAGAGGCAAAAGACAAGAAAAGATGCTTCAACAAAAAAGAAACACAAGTGACCAGTAAACATACTATTAATATCTAAGTAAGCAACCAAAAATCAAAATAAGGTAAAGTTTGATTTTGGGTAGACTGGCAAAGATTAAAATTCGGACACTGCTGCCTACTGTTAATGATGTGGAATAAAGGGAATTTTTCATCATGGTGTGAATGCTAATCGTTTCAATAACTCTGTTAAGCAAATGGGAGTTATTGTGTAAAGTTTCACAATGTGCCTTTGCTACTGCCCATCAATTCCACCCCTAGAAATTTTTTCACATGAACAGGAAAGATAATAACAGCATCATAAGTGACAGAGAAAAACTAGAACCAAGCTTATTAGTCATGAAAAGGAAAATGAGTAAATTATTTATATTTATATATTCATGGGTTAGAATAGCATAAAAGAGTAAAAATTAAAATATGTGTTTGACATATGAACATGGAAATATCTCAAAAAAATATATGGTAGATTGGAAAAGGCAAAGTGCAGAATTCATATAGTATGATAGCATGGAACCATTTACCCGTATTACATAACTCAACAAAAATTAACAATATAATGTTTATACTATATATTATATATATTGTATACACACACACACATAGACACACACACACTTGCAAAATCAAGAGTGTGATAGACATAAAATTCAGAATAGTATTTACCCTTGGGAGTAGAGG
>NC_045699.1:11382463-11392082 GCF_009834535.1 Camelus ferus
AAGCCATTTCTTTACTTTTACCTTTAAGGTGTAGTGCACATGATGATTGGTCAAGGATTTTTCTGGAGATAATTGCTTTTTCAAGGTTGATTCTGGCTGCCTCATTGGCTTTGCTAAGTGGCAGATTTATTTATTTATATTGATTTAAAGCCTTTACTCAAAATTTAGGGATTTTAAATCCTTCATTTGTGGTTAAATTGGTGATAATTTTGCAGACATCTTTATAGGTAATGAATTTTTAATCAGAGGGAATGATGAAAACATAATGAAGTAATTACTTGTTAATTGCAGGTTTATGAGTCGTGTCCCTACCCATCATCTTCTTTCTGAAATGACTGCTTTGGTGTAAATTTATATATGTTTTTATTTATTACAGAAGGGGTATTGGGCAGCTAGCAGGGAATGCATAAAATGTAGCAAGGTAACACCAATGAGAGGTGGATGATAAAGAAGAAAAGGGAAACCTAGGAAGTGAGGCAAATAAATAACTAAGTAGCACAGAGATCTAAAACTAAAGCTGTAGGCAAGATGCTTCATCATAACCATAGATGAAAATGAGATCCTGGTAAATCTCACAGAACCTAGTGTCTATCAGATAGAAATAACTGTCCAGGAAAAGCATACTAATTTCTGATTCTTAGACAAAGAGAGCAGAGCACTGGAAAAATCAGAATACTTTGGTTTAAGTCATAAATTTCCCCACATATTAGCTCTGTGACCTTGGGAAAGTTAATTGACTGCTCTGTGCTGAACAGCTTCATCCACCAAATGGGGATGAAAATAATATCTAACTCAGAGCATTGTTTTGAGGATTAAATGAAGCAGTGCATGCAAATGTTGAGACTTAAAGGACTCAATACAGGTAAAGTTTAGTTATTTTCTTTTTTTTTTTTTTTTTTAGAGAAGTTATAAATTGATCCAAGAATCCCTACTTTAAAAACATTGTGCAAAGTCAGGAGCATACCAATAATCAAATTCATATCATTTCCACAAATAAACTCAAAATGGATTGAAGACTTAAGTATAAGACCTTAAACCATGGGACTTAGAAGGAAATATAGGCAGTACAGTACATACTTTGACATCAGTCTTAGCAATAATTTTTTTTGACTCTATCTCCTCAGGCAAGGGAAACAAAAGCAAAAATAAGCAAATGGGGATACATCAAACTAACAAGCTTTTTGCCCAGTGAAGGGAACTGTCAGTAAAATGAAAAGTCTGCCTACTGAATGGGAGAAAGTAGTGCAAATGATATAACTGACAAGGGGTTAGCATCCAAAATGTACAAAGAATTCACACAACTCAACATTAAAAACAAAAAACCTAATTAAAAAATGGGCAGAGGACCTGAATAAACATTTTTTTCAAAGAAAATAAAAAGATGACTAACAGACATATGCTCAACATTACTAACCTTACTAACCAGGGAAATGCAAATCAAAATCACAGTGAGATAATACCTCACACTTGTCAAATGGCTCTCATCAAAAAGAAAACAAAGTAGTAAGTGTTGGTGAGGATGTAGAGAAAGGGAACCCTTGTGTACTGTTGGTGGGAGTGTAAATTGGTGCAGCCACTATGGAAAACAGTATGGAGGTACCTCAAGAAATTAAAAATGGAACTATCTTAAGATCCAGTAATTCCACTTCTGGGTATTTTTCTGAATATAACAAAAAACTTTCACTAATTAGAAAAGATATATGCACCCAAATGCTCACTGCAAAAATATTTACAATAGCCAATGTATAGAAACAATCTAAATGTCAGTCAATAAAGAAGATGTGAAACACACACAATGGAATATTACTCAGCCATAAAAAAGAATAAAATCTTGCCATTTGAGATCACATGGATGAACCTAGAGGGTGTTATGCTAAGTGAGATAAGTCAGAGCAAGACAAATACCATACAATTTCACTGATATGTGGAATCTAAAAAGCAAATGAAGAAGCATAACAATACAAAAACTGACTCACAGACACAGAGTACAAACTGATGGTTGCCAGAGGGGAAGGGTGTGCAGGGATGAGTGAAAGTACAAACATGAAAATGAAAGAATGAGGGAGAGAACAAGCTTCCAGTTATAGAATAAGTAAGTCACAGGGATGTAATGTGCAGCATGACTGTAGTCACTAATATTGTAATAATTTTGTATGGTGACAGATGATAGCTAGACTTATCATGGTGATCAATTTGTAATGTATAAAAACATTGAATCACTCTGTTGTATACCTGAAGATAATATAATATTTTAAGTCAATTATACTTTAATAAAATAAAATAAAATTAGCAATTTAAAAAATTAGTAGTGTTAAATAGTAAAAAAAAAAAAAAGTCTGATGAGATTTCCTCCCTTTCTAAAGCAGATGTATTTTTAACAAATTGTGACTATAAAGCAAGTGTTTGTAATGTTTCTTTTCTCTGAAACTTTTATTACACAATTAAACATGTTTTCTCATGAAAAAAAGATACATTGAGATACTACCTCACACCTGTCAGAATGGCTATCATCAAAACAACAAAAAATAACAAGTGTTGGTGAGGATGTGGAGAAAAGAGTGACCTCACTGTACTGCTGGTGCCATTGTTAATCGGTACAGCCATATGAAAGGACAGTATGGAGATTCCACAAAAAATTAAATATAGAATTACTATCTAATCCAGCAATTCTACTTCTGAGTATTTACCTGAAGAAAATAAAACACTAATTTAAAAAGATATGTACATTCCTATATTCACTGCTGCATCATTCATAATAGCTATCATACGGAATTAACGTGTGTTCATTTATAGATACACAGATAAAAAGATGTAGTATATGTATACAATGGAGTATTATTCAGCCATAAAAAACAAAAATAAAATCTTGCCATTTGAGATAAAATGGATGGATCTTGAGGGTATTATGCTTAATGAAGTAAGTCTGACAGAGAAGGGCAAAGTCTGCATAATCTCATTTATATGTGCCATCTGAAAAATGAAACAAGCAAAACAAAATGAAAACATACTCATAGATACAGGGAACCAATGGGTGGTTGCCAGAAGAAAGGCGGGTGGGAGAGTGGACAAAATAGGTGAAGGGGATTAAGAGGTACAGATCTCCAGTTATATATTCAGTAAGTCACGGGGATATAATTTGCAGCATAAGGAATATAAGCAATAATATTGTAGTGACTTGTATGGTGACAGATGGTTACTACACTATCCTGGTGATCATTTCACAATATATGCAAATATCAAGTCATCATGTAATACACCTGAAACTAACATAATGTTGTACATCAACTGTATTTCAATTAAAAAAAATTGCGTGTTTGCTATAGTGGCAGGTACTGTTGTAAGTGTTCATTTATTATTCATAAAGGTCCTAGAAGAAGACACTGTCATTATCTGTGATACATTTTTAAGAAAATTAAGAGTTTACATTGCTCAAAGTCACATAGTACAAGCTGTCTGATTCCACAGCTTGACTAATTTTTAATTAGTATGATACATTATTGCCAGGGATCTTTAAAAATGCATTTAAATAGGTAAGAGATTTCATGTTGCAAAGATTGAAGGATCAAGATGATCAAAGATTGAAGGACCCTGAACAATGGGTGGATTAAGGACTCTCGCCCCCAGGGCAGTTGAATATCCTATATAATTTAAAGGGCCCTGTGTATATGCAGTTTCTCTATATTCATGGTTCCTCATCTGCCAATTCAACTAGCCTCTGATTGTGTAATAATGTAGTATTTATTACTGAAAAAACCCGAAACCTGCATTGTTCAAGGATCAACTGTGTTAAAAAAAAAAAAATCTGCTCTCATTCCCGTCTTCCAGACACCAATGTCATCTTGCTGATGGTAGCTAATACTTTTAGTTTCTCATGTATACTTTCCAGAGATGGTAAATGCTCTGTCTATCCTTTTTTTCAGCACCAAAAATAGAAACATAAAATATACTGCTTTGCATTTCTATCTTTCATGTTTTTGAGGTGTGTGTATATGTGCCTGTGTTTGTGTGTTTTTAATAATACATCATGGAGCTTGTTTTATAGTCATGTGTAAAGATTTTTTGTTTTCGGTCTACAGAGTTAGAGGAGCATAATTTAAGAAGTCCCTTTGTCTAGACATTTAGCTTGGTTTTATACCTTGTGTAAAATAATCTTCTACACGTGCCATCTGTCACATGATCTTCAGTGTAGATTTGGCTTCTGATAACAGCTTTATTGAGAACTGACATATAATAAAGTGCACATATTTAAAGTGTACATTGGATAGCTGTGACATATGTATGTGACCATGAAACCACCACCCTGATCAAAGCAATGAACATATCACACCCACAAAGGTTTGCTCATGCCTCTTAATAATCCTTTTTTCTCTCCTTCCCCCACACCCAGGCAGCCACTGATCTGCTGTCTGTCACTGTATATACTTGCTCACATTCCATTCTATATAAATGGACTCATGAAGTTTGTCTTCTTTTTTTGGCCCAGCTTCTTTTACTCAGCATTATTATTTTGAGATTCATTTATGTTTCTGCATTTATTAATGAAAGTTCATTGCTTTATTCATTTCAGTGCTTTTTAAAATTGTTTTCTATTTTCTCTTTCATTTAGTTCAGTCTTGATCATATTTCTTTTCTTCTGATTACTTTGGTTTTAATATTCTCATGTTTTCCTAGTTTCTTTTTATATATATATTTATTAAAGTATAGTCAACTTACAATGTAGTGTCAGTTTCTGATGTACAGCATAATGCTTCATTCATATATGAACATACATATATTTGTTTTCATATTTTTAATTATTTTTTATTGAAGTATAATCAATTACAATGTGTCAATTTCTGGTGTACAGCACAATGTCCCAGTCATGCATATACATACATATATTCGTTTTCATATTTTCATATTATTTTTCACTGTAAGTTACTACAAGATATTGAATATAGTTCCCTGTGCTATACAGTATAATCTTATTGTTTATTGATTTTGTGAGAATCCTGCTTGTATTTCAAAGTGAGGGATACTCTGCCAGAGTTCAGTAGGTGTTGTGTGCAATTCAGTGGGTTTGTATATGTAATTCTTGGTGTATTTATGGGAGAGAGCAAGCTGTGAGTCTCTCTGCCATCTTGGCACCTCCTGTTTTCCTAGTTTCTTAATGTAGAAGCTTAGACCATGAACTTGAGAACTTTTTTCTTTTTTAATTAAGGGGGTTCAGTGCTGTAAATTTCCTTTTGAGTACTGCTTTGAAGCATCCTGTAAAACTTGATATCTTAAAATTTTATTTTAATTGAAAATTATTTTTAAAATGTCTTTTGACTTATTCTTTTTATAACATTTTTTATTGATTTATAATTGTTTTACAATGTTGTGTCAAATTCCAGTCTAGAAAACAATTTTTCAGTTATACATGAACATATATATATTCATTGTCACATTTTTTTCTCTGTGAGCTACCATAAGATCTTGTGTATATTTCCCGGTGCTATACAGTATAATCTTGCTTATCTATTCTACAATTTTGAAATCCTGCCTATCCCTTCACACCCTCCGCCCCCTTGGCAACCACAAGTTTGCAATTCTATGTCTATGAGTCTGTTTCTGTTTTGTATTTATGCTTTGTTTTTTGTTTTTGTTTTTGTTTTTTAGATTCCACATATGAGCTATCTCATATGGTATTTTTCTATCTCTTTCTGGCTTACTTCATTTAGAATGACATTCTCCAGGAGCATCCTTGTTGCTGCAAATGGTGTTATTTTGTCGGTTTTTATGGCTGAGTAGTATTCCATTGTATAAATATACCACATCTTTATCCAGTCTTTTGACTTATTCTTGATATATGATTTATTAATAACTGTGTTAGTTAGTTTCAAAATACTAAGAGTTTTCCTGAAATATTTTTATTTTCACTTCTAATTTCCTTTTGTAGCTAGAACACATACTATGCATGGCTTGCATCCTTTGAACACCTGTTGAGACTTGTTTTATGGTCCAAAATATAGTCTGTCTTGTTACATGTTTCTTGTGTATTTAAGATTAATATGTGTTCTGCTCTTGGGAGGAATGTTGTATAAAAACTAACTGAATCAAGTTGGCTAATTATATAATTTAAATTTCTACCTTTTACTGATCTTGTATCTGTTTTTTGGTTGATTATCAGTAGCGGGAGTATTGAAGTCTCCAATTAGTATTGTGAATTTGCCCTTGGAATTCTATCCTGTACTTTAAAGGTCTGTTATTGGATGCCTAAATAGTATTACTATGTCCTCTTGAAAAAATAATTGACTTACATTATAAAATTACCTTTAAAAACTTTCTTGATAGTATTTATTGCTTTGAAATAATTTTTCTGATATTAATATGTCCATTCCAGATTTATTTGGATTAATGTGAGTATAGTATGTGTATATATATATATATATATTTCATTCTTTAACTTTTTAACATGCTTGTACTTTATATTTAAAATTCTTTTAATGTAGACAGCATATATGTGCACCTTACTTTGTAATTAATCTGACAACCTCTGCTTTTTAATTGTGGTATTTAGGCCACTTAGATTTAATGTGATTTTTAGTATGATTTGCTATAAATCTGTCCTATAGGCAATTTTTACTTTCCCCAATTCTTCTTATTTTCATCTTTTATATTTTATGCCTTCTTTAGGATTAATCAGATGTTTTTATGATTTGATCTCCTTGATGGGCTCAATAGCCGTACCTCTTTATTTTCTATGTGGCTGCTTTTCCATTTACAGTTATGTAAACTGTACGTATCTGTCTGCTTTCATGTGGTATTATGTCACTTTGCATACAGGAAAAGAACCTTGCAATAATGAGCTTTCACATATCTCCTCCCAATCTTTTTGCCATTGTTGATTCATTTTGCTTTTACATAGGCTACAAATATCACACTACATTGTCATGGTTTTTGTTTGAAACAGTCAATTATATTTTAATTAGACTTTTTAAATGAGGACATTTTTATATATTTATACATGTGTTTGCCCTTATGCTCATCATTTCTTTGTGTGGATCTGTATTTGTGTCAATAATCCCTCTCCTCCTGCCTGAAGTACTTCTTTTAACATTTCTATTATGAGAGTCTGCTGCTGCTGAATTCTTTCAGCTTCTGCATTTTGGGAAAAGGATTTCACCTTTGTTTTTGAGAGAGATTTTTGCTTATTATAGAATTCTAGATTATCAATTCTTACTTTCCTTTCAGAACATTTAAGTACATTTGAGAAATACCCAGGGCCAGGGGGGAAAAAAAAACTTTCCAAAGGATTAGGGGAAACAATTTCCTGTACTCACTGAGCACCAGGAATACTGTCTGTTTCCATCAGTCATAAAAATCTTATAGTCACATTTGATAAAGAACACAGAAGGACCTACAATGGGAAATAATTAGCCCATCTGAGCACTGCTCTGGTCCCATCGAATGAATCTTAAAAGCAAGACCCAAAAGGATCAAACCACATTTCAGAACAAAGCTCAAGAATATTTATGAGAATGCAAAAATATCTAGCACCCAACAAAGTAAAATTTACTGTATCAGGCATCCAATCCAAAATTACCAGAAATACAAATAAGCAAGAAAATACAACACATATGATAAGAAAAATCAATCAATTAAAACTGACTCAGAACTGACACAGATGTTGCAGTTAACAGACAAGGACAATAAACAGTTATTAACACTTTCATATGTTTGGAATTTAAGAGGCTTAGGAGATTTATAAAATAACTAAATGGGAATTCTAGAGATGAAAAATACAGTGTGTGATAGGAAAATTTCACCAGATGTGATTAATGGCAGGTAAGACATTGATCAGAAAAGAAAAAGAGTAATTAAAGACTGGAAGTAGAAACCCTCTAAAATGGAACTCAGAGAAAGAAAGAAAATCCACCAAAATATAAACAAAAAAACAGCATCAGTTAGCTGCGGGACGACTTCAAGCAGTTGAAAATATGAGTAATAGAAGCCCTAAAAGTGGAATGACAGGGAGACTGAAACAAATATTTGGAGAAATCATAGTCAAAATTTTTCAAAATTTGATGAAATAATATAAACCAACAGAGCCAAAAAAAAATAAATCAATGAAGCTCAAGCATAAGAAACATTAAAAAAAAACCCTACACCATGTTAAATCAAAATCAAATTATTCAAAACCAGTGATAAAGAGAAGAAAAATCTCAGAAACAGCCAGAGTAAAAGTGCTGTCTGACTCACAGAGGAATGAAGATACTTTAAAGTGCATGCGAGGAAATAACTACCAGGGGGGAGGTCTCCGCAGTTTTCTGTTCTCTCCTTGTGCCGCTCCCTTCTCTCTCAGACTCTCCTGAAAGTTCTAGCCACCTGGGCCTCTGGTTACATAGTTCATCTCTTCTATGCACGCTGTCTGCTGGGTTCCAGCCTGGTTCCTCCTCCCAGCATAGCAGCTTAGAAGTTCTCCCAAAGCAGTAAGATGGGGCTACCAAAAGCTGCACCTTCATCACTGGCCACTGTCCTTTGTTGTGTGATGCCCAGTGTCTTGTTGTTTCACACTATGCTTTGTCTTTTTTGGTTGTTTCAGGTGGGAGGGTAAATCTGTTTCTAGTTACTGCATCCTGGTTGGAAGTGAGAGTTCTCCTGTAGTTTTAAGTGGCACGTGCTTTATCATGAATGAGGTTAGAGCTCTGATGTGACCTTCAAGACGTAGCCATAGAAACTATTTAGAATGAAACATGGAGGAAAAAGACAATTGAAAAATGTTTAAGAATTGCTCACATCTTTTGTACATGAATCTTCATGTTTTTTGACTTGTTTCTGAAGAGTGTTTAGTGTTTTCTTCTTGATTTGCAGGGTTCTTTATGTCTCAGGGAATTTGAACGTGTACTGTTGACGTGAGTTCCAATGCCCTGTGCTTTTCAAATCACAGATGATCTCTAGATTCGTTCAGACGGTAGCCCTGTGCTGCAGGTGGCATTTTCAGATGTGGCTAAGTTTACCTTTATCCTTGACATCTGACTCGTTCTGCGTTCATGGGGATGATAGCCTGGAACCCTCCTTGTCCCCACTGTCACCCAGCATTGGGCATTCAGGTTCATCTTGATCCATTCTAATACATTTTGTTACCTCTAGGAAGAATAGATGATAGTTATTAAGAGAAATTGAGGCTCAAAAAAAAATGTGCTGGAAAACTATAGAATCTGTGTGTCCTCTCAGTTGACTTTAAGTCTTACATTCCAATTATCTGTTTAAAAGAAGAGGAAATGTCACCAGAAATCTTGCTTTACAGAAGAAATGGATAACGCTAGTACTCTGAAACCTGTTTATTTCATTTTATCGTATATCTTGGCATTTATATTTTAAAGGTTGATTCTATCACTTTTAAAAAATCTTGCTTAGTATGCATGTTAAAAAGAGCCATAATTGAAGATAATAATTTGATGAACATATTTTAGTTTTCAGATTTTTTTTCTAATACAGGTCCATGATACCTTATTTGTAATTCTAAAACCCCCAAAATCACTTGAAATTGAAAATGTCTCCCCACTAATTTGAAAATCATATCTAAGCTTAACTGAATTCGTTCGATGTCAAAACATGACCAGAACTCGGCATTATTTATGGTCTGTATTACTCT
>NC_045699.1:11392182-11408996 GCF_009834535.1 Camelus ferus
TTGAGGAATTTGTTAAATAAAATCAGCCAGTCACAAGAGGACAGATACTGTATGATTCTACGTATATGAGTAGGCAGATTTATAGAGATAGAAATTAGAATGTGGTAGCCAGGATTGGGGGTGTGGGTGGGGAGGACAGAATGAGTTGTTTAATAGGGACAGAGTTTTAGTTTTGCTAGCTGGGAAGAGCTCTGGGGCCTGGTTGCACATGTGAATGCACTTGCTGCTGATCTGTATACTTAAAAATGGTTTAAGATTTTTTTTTATATTATGTGTGTTTTACCACAATTTAAAAAAATTTAAAATGTAGCAAGACTGTTATAGAAAATTAAAAAAAATTACAAATCTAAGAATGATAGGGAATATGATAATAAATTTATGTTAGATGAAATAAACAAATTCTTTACAAGATAAAATTTACCTAAATGACACAAAATAAAATAGAAAATCTGAGTAGCTCTGTGCTATTAAAGAAATTTAATTCTTTATCAACATATCCCACAATGAGAACTCTGTGCCATTTCATTGATGAATTCTCTCAGATGTTTAAGGAAGACATAATAACAATCTTTTATAAAAGGTTTTCAGAAAACAGAGCAGGAAGAAACACTTCCCAAAATATTTTTTGAGGCATGCAAAATGGTAATTACAAAGCTTGATGAAGCTAATAAAATACCCAGCCAACATCGCTTGTAAACATAGCTCAAAAATCTTTAGAAAATATTGTATTTCTTTATATACTGGAAACAGTTACTATTTATCTTCCATAGATTTTTGCAATGATGAAATTAAAAATCAAGGATGGGCTGGTTTTGAAGGCAGTGAAAACTTCATTTTGGATTTTCTGATTAGCCCTGACCCTTGGCTACAAGAGTGAAAATGAATGTGAACTATTTCCTTCCCTGAATACAAATAGCGCTCACATGTTGCTTCCAACTAGGTGGGGCTGATTCAGAAAGGGGTCTAGGGTAGGCAGTTGGAGTAGCTGGGAGGTGGGAGGCAGACCAGTCTCCAAGAACTTGAAGAAGACCCAGTCCAGCAGATAGGTATGTGTGACAGCTCTGTGAGCACTCACCAGCTGGCAGGGAGGTCCAACCATGGAGTATCCATGGCTAGGGGGAGCCCAGTAACAGGAAACCCAGAAGCAAGGCATCCTCACGTCAGAGAGGATTGTTGCTGTTAGGTCCCAAGGCTTCCAGGTGGGCTGCAGTTAAGCTGCGGATGCTGACTGTAACATGGAGAGGTGGCTGAGTGGATAAAATCAGCCATCAGGAGGCAGCAGTGGTAGTATCCTCCAGGTCTAAACAGAAACTTTGGGCATAAATCCTTTTTTTTTTTTTTGTATTTAGGTCTTCTTTATTTTAAATTTTTTTTATTCAAAGTATAGTCAGTTACAGTGTGTAATTTCTGGTGTACAGCACAATGTTCCAGTCATGCATGTATATATACATATATTTGTTACCATAGTCTTTTCATTAAAGGTTATTAAAAGATACTCAATATAGTTCCCTGTGCTATACAGAAGATATTTTTTAAATCTGTTTTTATATATAGTGGCTAACATTTGCAAATCTCAATCTCCCAAATGTATCCCTTCCCACTCCCTTTCCCCTGGTAACTATGTCTGCAAGTCTATTTCTATTTTGTGGATGAGTGAGTTCATTAGTGTTCTCTTCTTCTTCTTTTTAGATTCCACATATGAGTGATATCATACGGCATTTTTCTTTCTCTTTCTGGCTTACTTCACTGAGAATAATGATTTCCAGTTCCATCCATGTTGCTGCAAATGGCATTATTTTGTTCTTCTTTATGGCTGAGTAGTATTCCATTGTATAAATACACCACAGCTTTATCTGGTCATCTGTTGATGGACATTAGGTTGTTTCCATGTCTTGGCTATTGTAAATAGTTCTGCTGTGAACATTGGGGTGCATGTATGTTTTCAAATTTGAGTTCTCTCTGGATATTTAGGCCTAAATCTTAATTACTGCTCTACACATAGTAGTGTTGATAATGTTAATTGTGAGACTAATACTTATTGATGACTCACTTAATTTCAAATACTATGCAGAGCACTTTAAACACTTTAATTTAATCCTCAGACTCTACAAAGGGTTTTTACTGTCTGCATTTTACAGATGACTGAACTGGAGCTCAGATTAAGTAGCATGTTTCCTAAACTATGTGTTTGTTGCTGAATGCAAGTTCATGTGACTGATGCACTGTGAGGCCAAAGAAACCGAAATGTCGGAGTTTGGTTTATTGCAGGGCCAAGCAAAGAGGATGAGGTGGCTCCTGCCCAAGAAAACCCTGAACTCCCTGAAGGGTTTCAGCAAAGCATATTTAAGGCCAGGTGAGGGAGGTGGGTCACAGGGTACGTGATGAGTTCTTGCACAATTGGTTGATGTTGGTGTAACAGGCCAGGTCAGCACTGTCAACCCTGTAGGTGCCAGAAGGTTTAGGGACCATGTGCTCACAATCATCAAGTAGTCAATTTCTTCCACTTGGTGGTGGTTTCTCATACCTGAAAAACTTAGGAAATAGACATGAGACAGTATTATCTGGGTGCTTCAGAGAGGCACTACAGCAGAGGATGTGGGGAAAGGGTCTGTCCCGGGAAGGCCCCGCAGGGTCCTGCTCCATGACATATTTCCTGAAAACATACAGCTGGTAATTAATGGGACTAAGAAGTAAACCTCTCTGAGCGCCTGTCTTCCTAGCTGCTTGCGGTGCTGCCGCCGCCGCCTGTGCATCTGGTCCTGTTCTTAGACGCTCTTCTGAAGCACGTGTATGAGGATGCAGCTGGCAGACAGGGGAGCTGAGTGAAAATGTCTCATTTTTATTCCTTCAGTACCCATCCCCTAGTCTTAAGTTTTTAATGGAGTAGAATTAATTAAAATCCAGAACATAATCCAAATGATTTTTGTGTTTTTTCTAATATTTTAAACAGGGTTTTTTTGAGTAACACAAAATATTTGAACTTCTATACGTTTATTTTGAACGCATTTTCTAACACACTCTTGATTACACGTGAATAGAAATCAGCACATGTTACAATTATGCTTGTTCATTCTCAGAAAGGAATTGGAATTTTGTTGTCTGAAATGAGAGGATCAATTTTTTTAAAAAGTGACTGACTTCTGGGGAAAATACAGCCTTAGTAATTTCACTTTTTGGACAAGTTGAGGAGGTTTTGACAAAGTTTCATGTCCATGCTTCTTACACGGTAGCAATAAATAGGATTTACACCAGAGAAAAATATAAAGCTTCAAACAAAAAGATGACAAAATGTGTCTCGCAGTGACAACAGCATCCTATGTCAATAAAGAAACATTAAATTCAAGTAGATGCCCAGTTTGCCAGATCACAGTATTGTATTTTAGAAAAAATCATACACACACACACAAATACACACAGGCTTTGTCTTTCAGTAAATAATCAAATTTGAGATTGCCGCAAATCAGTATTTTCCATTATATACAATGTTTTCCAGATCTATAGTTTATAAAAAATGTGTGAGCTACTTGTATTAAGGCAAGGAAAACTCCAAACACTCCTTTTGACAAATGTAGCTAAGAGTCAAGGTTAATTAGATTTTGAACAGAGTTCAATAGCTCCTTTAAAAGGCAGCTAAATAAAAGAAATGAACCAACATTTTACATTTTTTTTTAACCCTTCAACCAGAGTCAAAGTAGTCAGTTCAAAGTAAGGTCAATTCTTTACAGTTTGGGTTATGTCAAAATAGCTTTTGCAAAAATAGTATACCACAAAAGACGTAGTTACCTACAGTAGAATCAGTAGGTAGACAGACAGATACATGTAAGTATATATATATTATTTGCAAGTAAAGAAGTATTTTTAGTAAATAGGATACATTTTTAGCTACAGGGAAACTATTTTACAAGTTAATATTTTACATTATCAGAAAGAATTACAGGGAGCTAGGCATTTGGCAACCACTCTCTCATTACATGGAATAGATATTTCATCTTTTCCTACTTTTTAAATTAGTGTTCTTCCTTTAACCTAAACAGTGAAGATTGAAAGACAGCTGGAAGTATTTGGATATTAATTATAAGGCAAATGGTAGTTTTAAATACTTTATCATGAGGGAAAACTTAGAATCACTGAAAAAGAGCATAGTAGAGAAATGTATTTTTAGTAATTTGATTGGCATCTCAGAGATCTAACAGATATCACAGCAAAACACACAAATGATATATGCCTTTGCAAAGGCAAAAGACTTACTAAAATAAACTTTCATCATTGTAAAATTCTTTAACTTTTAACTGACATTGATAATCACAAACACACCATTGTCCCTGCTTATGTTTATGACAGGAGAAGATTACATTTTTAAATTCATTCAAACATGCTCAAGGGTACGTGAGAAATAATACACTTGATCAGATAGCCAGAGCATTTGGGAAAGATGGTCACTGGAGTCTGGATATGGGGTCATTGGCTCCTAAGAGAACCGAGCAATGCTTGCTCTGTGTCACATGAATACTTCACTTGTCTCCCTCACTGTGAAAGATCTTGAGACTAAATACCAAGGTTGTAAGTAACTAATAAAAGAAGACAGGTCCACACCATGTCTCTGAACAAGATCTAAGCTCACTCACTCTCAAGAGGGTGAACTCCAGATAGCTAATTATGAAACAGATGCTCCTCCAAATACTTATGACACGAATTTCCCTTTTATTCCCAATCAGATACAAGATAAACATGTTAGTTTAAGTTGAATAATCTAATTATACTCTAATTCTAAAATATATTTCTAGTCATTTCTATTACATAAATATATGTGTATACTTTTAATGATGGCAATTTTATAAATAATATTTCTTATTTGTGATGTTTTGTAACTGATTTATAAGAAAGCAATGTAAAAAAGGAGAAGGGTGACAATCTGGGGACGGAATCCATAGTGAGGAAGCATTGGAACAGACAACTGAAATAACTTAGTCTATCCATCTTATTTTTCAAATAGGAAATAAATATATTGTTCCTCAATTAGAATTGAGATGTAGTCCTGATAAATCTGTTTAGTGTTTTTTTCCCATGACATTATCTAATGACTTCTGTACTCATTGCTTAATCTGACATTTAAACATTGAGAGAAGTCTTTGATCGTGTAAGAGGTCACATTTACCTCAATGGGAAAAAATGATTTTCTTAGCTTGGAGAGCTGATACAAAGGTGAGTTACTCAGCTGGCTACTGCGAAGTTGTGTGATCCCACCATGTCATTTAGAAGATTATGAAACATTTCACAACTTTCTGCCTGAGGAAAGAAGGAGGAACAATTTGTTAATTGAATCGCATCCATCATTGGCCCAAGGTGGCTCCATGGGGCCTTAATTCCCCTCATATATGAGTTGGGTGCCCAGATGGTTGTTCTGAGTGCCCCAAGCTGCCCCCTAGTGAAGCCCCAGGGCAGGAACCAGGAAACACACCGGTTAACAGGAGTCAAGGTGCTGTTGAGTTGCTCTTTCATGAAACTGGACAGTCAGTACAGAACTTGTGACTGCAGCGCTGGTCAGGATAGGTAGCGGGGCTGAGAAGACTGGCAGTGGGTCTAAGAAGTGTCTGATACAGATCCTAACACCACCGTTATGTGGATGATGGCTGAGAGGCTTAGGAAGCCTAAGCTACCTGAATCCATGTGCTGGAAAGTAGCAGAGCCAGCTTTCTGTATGATTCTAGAACCCATGCTTGGAACTGCTGGGTATCGCTTTTTCAGGCACATATCGTTATTCAAGAAAACTTACATGATACGTACCCAGCAGAACTTTCTCAGGTTGATGGAGCTGTAGTACATTTTCCCTCCTCTTATATTGCTTATAAAGCATGATCAAGATAAGGATTCAGGGCTCTGGGACTTCCTGGAGAACCACTTCCTAGATGAGGAGGTAAAACTAATCAAGAAGGTGGGACAGTCCTTTCAATAAGTCATGCTAGGGAAACGGGACAGCTACATGTAGAATGAGATTAGAATGGTCTCTAACATCATATACAAAAATAAAGTCAAAATGGATTAAAGCCCCAAATGTAAGACCAGAAACATAAAACTAGAGGAAAACATAGGCAGAACACTCTTTGACATGAATTGTAGCAATATTTTTTGGATCTGTCTCTAAAGCAAAGGAAACAAAAAGTAAAAATAAATAAGTGGGACCTAGTTAAACTTAAAAGCTTTTGCACAGCAGAAGACACCATCCACACAACAGAAAGACCACCTATTGAATGGGAGGAAATATTTGCAAATTATATGCCTGTTAAGGGGTTAATATCCAGAGCATACAAACAGCTCATACAGGTCAACATCAAAAACCCTCCAGACAATCCAATTAATAGATGGAAGACCTGAACAGACATTTTTTTCCAGAAAGGACATGCAGATGGCCAACTATCTTATGACCCAGCATTTCTACTGGGCAAATATCTGAAAAAAACAAAAACAATTTGAAAAGATTCATGCACCCTAATGTTCATAGCAGCATTCTTTACAGTTGCCTGGATATGAAAGTAACTGAAGTGTCCATCAACAGAAGAATGGATAAAGAAGGTGTGGTACATATATACAATGGAATACTCCTCAGCCATAAAAAGAGAATGAAATTTTGCCATGTGCAACAACATGGATGGACGTGGAGGGTATTTTACTAAGTGAATTCAACCAAACAGAGAAAGACAAATACTGTACGATATCACTTATCTGTGGAATCAACAAACTAGTGAATATAAGAAAAAGCAGACTCACAGATGTAGAGAACAAACTAGTGATTATCAGTGGAAAGAGGAAAGGGGGAGGGTCAATATAGGAGTAGAGGATTAAGAGGTACAAATTGTTAGGTGTGAAATAAGCTACAAGGGTAGATGGTACAATTCAGGGGATACAATCAATATTTTACAGTAAATATAAAGGGAGCATAACCTTTAAATATTGTGAATCATGCTATTGTACAGCTGTAACATATGTCAACTGTACTTCAATTTTAAAAATTGTAAACAAAAATTTTAGGAAAGAAGATGGGAGAACTCTTTAGAAACCTCTGCAGGTGGCTGGCCCCGTGGTGGGCTGGGCAAGTATCTCCCTGACCGGCTCACCCTCAGGCACAACTAGGAGCCTCCAGAGCCCAGCATCCCTGAGGAGCTCCTCTGCCTCCTCCTGGGGTCACGGCTTCTGCCTGAGCCTCTGCCTGATGCCACTAGGCAGCTTTTTACCCACCCTGGGGCCCTTTCCTGAGCTGTGGACCAAATGGAAATAGAGCTTTTTGCAGAAAAAATAATAAAGATGATTCAGGGTTATGGTGAATATCAAAACCACTGGGAAGAGCTTCCACCGCAGATGAATCCATGAAGATGTCCACTTGGTAAGGTTAGGTGATAGGATGTCCTTGTGTTTCCCTGAGGAGAAGACCTTAGGGTTCTAACTACAAACCAGTAACGAGAAATATGGATGCGTTCTACTTGTTCCTGGATGAGGGAGAGAAGGGCTGTCCACGAGGCAGTCAGAGGTTTCCTCAGTGAGTCCAGCCCAGTCCCAGTCTGTACCATGATTTCCCTGATACGCGTGCTCAGGGGACACATGACCCCCCAGTACCAGGGAGACATGGTGGGCGCTGCCAGGAGTAACAGAGAGCCCAGGCCTGCCATGCTGGAGGGGTCATGTTTCCACTGCCAGTCACAGTGACTTGGTGCTGGGGGGCTGCATGGCTGACCCCGTGGCCTCATATTCCTGGTCCTCAGGACCTCAGTCTGAGTGCAGAAGGGAGAGCAGGTCCCAGGTACTCTCTCCATTGAATTCACTTTTCTTTCCTTCTGAGCTCGGCAGTTACACCCTTGGACCTTCACCGTGCATTTGCTGCTCTTGAAAAAGATTGTTAATGCTGAACATTCTCATTTCCTACATCAAATAGCCTAAGTCTAAACCCAAGTTATTAACTCACAGGAGCAGAATGAAAAGCAAGATTTGCTGTGTAATACAGGGTAGACTGACTCCCAGCGGCAGTCCTGACAGTCACACGTGTGCCAGAGACTTGATATTTCAGTCCTCTGCGTCTGCCAAATGGACTTGATCCCAACGACTGTCAAAACAAACAAATGAGCAACCATAGATTTTACGCAGCAAGGATGACTTTGCCTATCACCATAGCATTATTATCATCTTAATTACAGCCTGCACTGTCAGAAAATACCTCCTTTTGCTTTCTCTACCTTGAACGTTGAAGACCTGAGGACTGTAATTAAAATGCAAAAAAAAAAAAAAAAAAAGCCACCCAAAGTATTACCATAATATCAAAGCCTTCACGGTACAGGCAACACATTTTCACATCTCCTATTCATTTTTTCCCATTTTCTCTGCATGAATTGATGTTGTCCATATAGTTTCCATTATGTTAAACACAAGTAATAAATGGTCTCCAAACAGGTGGCTGTCTAAGCAGTGTTGTATAAGAATGGCTGTATGTGCTTCTTATTTTATTCAAAGATATGAAAATACAGAGATTTACATTTTTATATCTAGTAGATGTCCCCTTTCTCCCTCTCAGCCCTGTGACCCCCACCGTTGAAGATAGAATGTCTGCTTTTCTACCCTGCTCCACCTTGGGTGAAAGTGAAGACGATAACTGTGTGTGTGTGTGTGTGTGTGTGTGTGTGTGTGTGTGTTTTGTTTTGTGGGGAGGGATGTTTGTATTCAGGCAATGATAGCTTACTGATAAAGTATTAGTTAAGTGTTCAAGTACTCTGTTAGAGTGCCATGCCTAGCTCACCACGTGTCCTACCTCTGTTCGCAAAGTCTCCTTAGCAGTGAGCACAGAGATGGTGATTTTGTGCTGTTGTTCACTCTGGCCATTCTTCTCTCTTTCTCATATGATGCATTTGAAATTGTGTCCTCATTATAGTTGAAGTGCATATTAATTTGTTCATCCCCTCATTCTTTATTTTGTATATAAATTCATTCATTTATATGTATGTAATTTGGGAATTCATAAACTTGGCTAATATGTATTGCTTTAAAAAAATATATGATGCAGGCACTATAATATGTAAATGGATCTTAAAAAGAAAAGTAAGTTGTTGCCTGTGAAGCTCTTCCAGTGAGATGTAGTGCAGATTGGCCCTATTTTGTAAACATTTGCAATATAAAAAGACCAAGCGTGGTTACAGAGGACTATGCAGAGTGTAAAGGAACACGGACTGGGTGTCCAGAGGGGAGGGGGAGGTATTGTTCAGCTCAATCTTAAAGACCCAGGGAAAAACTCTGGGTCCTTTAAAAATGCATCATCAGGCTGACTGTCACAGACTTGATTAAAAGTTAAGATTGATTTTTAAAACTCATAGTCACAGCTTTAAAGAGGAAAGAATTTTAACACACATTTAGGATAAGAAATCCTCTCTTTCGGGATCCCGTTTCTGCACATGTACAACCTCTAGGTCCTTAAAGAATGGATACCATATATTGATTGCTTGAGCCTGTGTTGACCTCTATTTTTCTCTAATCCAATCTACAAACCATTGATTTCCTTAGAAACATCATAAAATCAAACTGATTCTCCAGAAACCTAACCCACCCTGTAAAGAACAAATACAGGCATTGTGTCCAGTGTGGTGCTTTTGACTCCAGGGTTAAAGGAGTGTTCTGTTGGACACCACTGAAACAAACTGGAGATACACCTATTCTTGTAATAAATTCTTTTAGAAAAAATACAGTATTATTTTTTCCCTTAATGAGACAAACATTTTGATATGGCTCATTGGTTTATATGTCAACAGAGTAACTTCACCATAAAAGAACCTGAAGTCAGGATTCTCACTAATTGGATTCAAAAGTCAAAGAAAATACTAAATGTGCCAGAGGTTTTGACTTTTAACATGAAGTTACTCATAGGAAAGGAACTCATTTCAATGTATGTTTTGCAAAGCATCTTGGCCTAATAATGCGCACTTGGAAAATTCTGTGTCATGGCATCTGACCCATCTTATAATTACATTCAGTTATCAATGAGGAAACACACTGTAACAGCTTAAATTATATGCCCAGTGTGAGAAGATGAGGGATGGACACTGTGGCCTGTGTAGCACTGAATCTTAAAAATACTCCAGTTTTTCTGTTCTTACCACTCCTGTTAAAGTTTTATCCATAGAGAAAAGCAAAGCAAAAATAGTCTAATCCTACACAAATTGATGCATTGTAGATATATCCAAATGGATAGTTTTTGTTTAATTTCATTGAGAAAAAGAGTTGAATCCCTTTTAATTCTGACTGTATGTAATAAATCAGGGTCATAAAAATGAATCAGACAACACAAAAATCAAAATATCTTGAAATCATGCTATCTTGAAACACAGTGCATTGATAATTTTCTGGTGGTCCTCTAATATATATCTTTGTGAATATTTATACATATATTGTTACATATATGCACAGAACCATATTTGAGATTTTAGGCCTCTTTTTTCTTGACCTATCTTATCTGTGTCTCATACAATTTCCCAAGCAACTGTCATTTCACAAGCTTCCTTTAATGCCATGCAGTCATACACCAGTACCTGTACGTATATGCATGTTTGGTAATTGTCCTCATTCATTTATAACAATGGGGTTTTACTGCATATATTTCTCTATGTCTAGCTTTATCCACTTTACCCTGATGACAGACACCCAAGTGGTCTTTTAACACATTGTTGTTTCATGAGGTGCTTAATTCTCATGGAATGGATGTGCCACAATTTATTTCACAATCTTCCTGTCCCTGAAATGGCCCCCTTTTTCCTAGATTTTTAGGGTTTTGTTTTTTCGTTAGAACAAAGTGTATTATAGTAAGCATCCTTGTGTTCATGTGTGTGTGCATTATTATGACCTGCAGTGAGTGAGTATGTATCCTTGTGGACTGAGTGTGCGTGGGCATGTGCACACTTTTTAATAACAGCTTTATTAGGATATAATTCATATATCATAAAATTCAGCACATTTATGTGTGTACAGTTCAATGGTTTTTAGTATATTTGTGGATACATGCCGACATCACCACTATCTAAATGCAGGACCTTGTCATCATCCCAGAATGGAATGCTGTCATCCGATAGCAGTCCCTCCCACTTCCCTTTCCCCCCATTCACCTTTTTTCTCTATGAATTTGTGTATTCTGCAATTTCATATAAATGCAATCACATTGTGATTAGCTTTGTTCCCTTAACATGTTTTTCAAGCTCATCCTTGTAGCATATGTAGATATTTCATTCTTTAAAAGTTTTTTTTTCTTTGTTGTTGTTTTGGGGTGAAGTAGTTAGGTTTATTTCTTCATTTTTAGAGGAGATACTGGGGATTGACCCCTGGACCTCACTGCGTGCTAAACATGTGCTCTACCACTTGAGCTATACCCTTCCCTTCATTCTTTTTTATTGATGACTATGATTCCATTGTAGGAATACACCATATTTTTTTATCCATTCATCAGTTGATGGACATTTGAGTCATTGCTTTTGGCTGTAATATGTGACACTACTATGAACGCTGTACATTTGTGTGAAAATTTGCTTTCAGTACTCTTGGGTATTAACCTCAGAGTGGAATTGCTGGGTCATATAAGATCCCTATGTTTAAATTTTGAAGGATTGGCCAGACTGTTTTCCAAAGTGACTACACTCTTAAAATCTTGCCAGTGTGTAGGAGTGATTTCTCCACATGCTCACCTCCACTCTTTATTTCAATTTTAATTTTAACCATTTTGAAGGGGTGTGAAATGATCTCTTACCACTGGTTTTGATTGGCTCTTCCTTTCTTACTAATGGTGCTGAGCATTTTAATGTGCTTATTGGTCATTTATATATATTTTAACTAATTCCTATTCAAGTATTTTGTTCTTTTAAAAATTGAGTTGTCTTTTTATTGTTGAGTGATAAGTGTTCTTTTTATATTCCAGATATAATGCCTTATCAGATACGTGATTTGTAAATATCTTTATCCCTTCCATGGGTTGTCTTTTCACTTTTTTGATGGTGTCCTTTAAATACATTAACTTTTTTTTTTCATGAATCCTAACATACCTGTGTTTTCTTTGTCACTTGGGCTTTTGGTGTTACATCTAAGAAACAGTTGCCTCATCCAACATCACAAATATGTATGTCTATCTTTGGGGGAAGATTCTGTTGTTTTTAGACCTTACATGTAGGTCTTTACACACCATTCCATCTGCCCTTCTCCCTCGCTGCACTGAGACTTTCAAACTTGGCCAAAACATTGCTTCCTCTGTTTAGCCTTCTTGATGTTTCTTTCCTATTCCTATCCCTCCACCTCTGCCCTCCTCAATTAATTTTGTATACAGTGTGATCTAGGAGTCCAAATTCATTTTTTTGCAGGTGGATATCCAGTTGTCCCAGCACCACTTGTTGAAAGAACTGTGCTTTCCGTATTGACTTGTTTTGTCACCCATGTCTAAAATAAACTGACCATAAATATAAGGGTTTATTTCTGGATTTTCAGTTACGTTCCATTAACATGTCTTCCTTCCTGTCAGTGCTGCACTGTCTTGATTTCTGTAGGTTTGTTTTAAGTTTTGAAATAGGGAAATATTTAAGTCCTCCTCCTTTGTTCTTTTTTCTTTTTTGCAAGATTGTTGTGATTCTTCTGAATCCCATATGAATTTTAGGATCAGCTTGTCAATGTCTGAAAAAGAGCCAGCTGGGGTTTTGATGACAATTACATTGAAACTTTAAATTAATTTGGGAATGTTGCCATTTTAACAATGCTAAGCTCTCCAGTCCATGACTAGGGGAGTTCTTTCCATTCATTTAGTTCTTCAATTTCTTTCAAGAATATTTTATTATTTTCAGTGACTTCCCATGTCTGCCATCTGTCTCTCTGGTCTTGGGAACCTCACCTTCCCCTGTGTCCTCCCTTTTCTTCCAGATCTAAGAATAGCTAGTTTTTTTTTTCCCCGCCAGTATGCTGAGCTTTATAATTTTTGTTAGGATGGGGTAGATACTGCCACACTTCTGACACTTTCAAATTCCCAATAGATTCTCATTTACCTGTTTTTTTTTTTTTTAATTCTTTGATAAGACATTTGTTTGACCCAACTGGTTTTACCACCTCAGGCAGTTGTGATGTTAGCAGATGCCACTGATTGTTTTTGACAAATGCTTTGGGGATTGAACTGTTTACAATAAGCAAGTTCTGAGTCAGGTCAAATAAAAATAAATCCTGTGAATGGGGCTTTTTTAGGGTTCTTCCAGACAATAGTAACTGTTCTCTCAGAGAAGATATTTACAAATCATATATCCAATAAGGGGTTCATATCCAAAATACTTAGAGAACTCATACAACTCATCAACAACAACAACAAAAAAACAGACAATGTGTTTAAAAAATGGGCAAAGGAGCTGAATAGACATTTTTCCAAAGGAGATATACAGATGAACAACAGATACATGAAAAGATGTTCAACTTCTTTAATCATCAGCAAAATGCAAATCAAAATCACAATGAGATACCACTTCATGCCTGTTAGAATGCCTGTTATCAAAAAGGCAAGAAATAATAAGTGTTGGTGAGTATGTGGAGAAAAGGGAACCCTCATGCATTATTGGTGGGAATATAAATTGGGGCAGCCACTGTGGAGAACAGTATGGAGGGGCCTCAAAAAATTAAGAATATAACTACCTTATGATCCAGCAATTCCACTTCTGGGTATTTATCCAAAGAATGTAAAAACACTAATTCAAAAAGATATAAGCACCCCTATATTTATAGCAGCATTGTTCACAGTAGCCAAGATACAGTAACAACCTGAGTATTCATCAGTGGATGAATGGGTAAAGAAAATGCAGTGTACATAGCTGCAATGGAATACTACTCAACCTTAAAAAAGATAAAACCTTGCCATTAGCAACAACATGGATAAAGCTTAGAAAGAGTTATGCAGATGAAGTGAAATAAGTCAGATGGAGAAAGACAAATACCATATGACTTCACTCGTGTGTAGAATATTAAAAACAAAAAAATTGAAACTCCAAATAAATGAACAAGCCAAACAAAAACAAACACGTAGATACAGGGAACAAAGCAGTGGTTACTAGAGGGGAAGGGGTAGGACAAAGACGATGTGGGTGAAGAGTGTCAACTTGTATGGTGATGGATGGAAATTAAACTTTGGTGGAGTGTGCTCTGTTGTGTATACAGAAGTAGACATATAAGGTTATACACATGAAGCTTATGTAATGTTATAAACCAGTGTTACCTCAATTAAAAATACATAGTAACTAATATCTGGAGGGTGGGGCTTTTGGGGAAGCCCCAGACCTGTGCTGTCCCCTCTCGTGGCTCTTGGGTAGCTGGTATATAACTGTTATGGTTGTGAGGTTAGTTTTCAAGGCTTCTGTGGAGCTGAGAAGCAAGGATGAGAACAGTATAGGTGAAAATTCTATGAAGCTCTCTGTTCTTACCAAACTCAGCCATTTTTTGGATCTGTTCAATGGGAAGCTGTGGGTGTTAGAATATAAAGAGGGTCAACAGGTTACTCCTTGGATTGTTGCAAGTCTTTGGTTAATTGATAGAATTTTTTGAAAATTGATTTTGATCTTTTTGCCAGTATTCTCCTTACTTTTATAGATGAAAAGAATTTTGTACATCTTTACATCCCAGAGGTGCCTCAGTGTATGCATGTTTTTATGGACTATTGCTTTTATTTCTATGGGTTAGAATTCTAAAAGCAGGATTGTTGGGCTGGGGGATGTAAATATATTTAGTTATATTAATTATTACTCTACCATGGCTTAAAAATTCACATTTTATTAAAATTTCTAGAGGCAAGCATTTTCTTTTTGTTTAAATCTGAGGGATTCAAAGTCTTACTGAGTTTATTGAAATTCAGAGTCTTCATAAGTTCGTTGAATATTTGGGTTTGATTCTGCATAGATTTCCTTTGCCTATTCATCTCCTGGACTGTCTTTTTTGGTTTTAATCTATATTAAATATTTTGGAACTTAATATTTATCTATAATCTTCCATGCACAATTTTAAGTGGATTGGATAGAAATTTTTATAGTGAAAGAATAAATATTTCATAAAATTTTTCTCACAGAAGCAGAACAATAAAAACAAAAGTGTCAAAAAAAAAAAAACAAAACCTGGTGATACAGTTTGGTATGGAGGAGAAAATAAATGCAAGAAAAAAATTACACAATATGAATTTCAGAGCAATTTTTCTCTTACAGGAAAGTCTTTAAAGTGTAATCTATTAAATTTCTTAACTCCATTTTCTGGGTTGAAGAGAAAGTTGCAGAAACTCATTCTTCTCTACCCTTCAGTAACAACTGTTCTGAACTTACCAGAATAAATCTCACTCTGGCTTTGGTATTCATATCAACCAATAAGGGACACCTGGATTTCCTGGTCCCCCTTTACTTACTATGGTCAAATCTCCAGTAAGTGTATATTCTTTAAGATCTCTGTATTTAGATCTAGGGTTCTTTTAAATCATTATCTTTTGGTTTTACTTTTGCCTTTTTTGGGTACATTTGTTTAGTTTCCATGTCAATTGGTGGAGGTAGGACCATATTTGAAATAAAGGAAGAGATATATATATACATTTATTTATATACATATGTATGTGTGTGTATATATATATATGTATATAGCTATAAACATAGTTATGCCTTTAGAGGGGTATTCAATGAAGTGTTAATGCAGGTTATCTCCAGACATTGAAGTTATGAATTATGAGTTACTTAATTCCTCTATGCTTTTCTATGTCATTCTAATTTCTATAGTCAGCATGTACGATTTGTGTAAACACATACAGTATGAAAAATTATTTATACTAATGAGGCATTTACATAGTCACTAAGAAAAATCAGATTAACTGGAAGGCTTAATCCCACTCGTAGAAAATTCTCTTGATACAGTAACATTCCATAACTTTGAGTAGAGACAAAAGGACAGTTCCAAGGTTAATTTCACCCATTTAGATTGACAGAGTTATTCGGAATATGCAATGCAGTGCATACAGTGTCCATTTCAGCAGGCTGTCTCTGACAGCGTCCCTAAAGACTTGACTGGGAAGTGTTGGTAGCCTTTCAATGTGATTAGATGGAGTCGTAGTGTTTAAGGGACCCTCAGAAAGTAGGCGGATTAATGCTTGATGCCAACCTGTGGGAGGTTCTGTTGCAGAGTACTGAATCTGACTGTATTTTATTTAACAGTTTCATTAGTGAAAACAGATGACATGTGTAATAAGGTATCCAACCTAGCTGACGTCAGACCAAAGCAGCTTGTTCAGGAAGAGGCATCATTAGAAGAGGTGTTACGTGGTGTTTAGCTAGAGCAAGAAGCTGAAAAGTGACTGTATTTCTCTGAACTTGTAGAAATGGCTGTTAAGAGTTGTTAGCCAAGAAAGGGACTTTAGGTCTAGGGTTGCTAGTTGATTATAAAGACATTGGGGAGGTGACATCAAAAAGCTTGATTTCTAATGGATAAGGCGAACAAATTGTAGGTACAAGTGGAAATAAAATGTATAAAGCCTGAGATGTCTTGAGTATGAGTTTTTCTGAGAACAGTTAAGAACCAACTTTAAGTCTACAGGCCTTGTGTGTGTGTGTGTGTGTGTGTGTGTGTACATTTCTGAATCTCAATGTGACTTAATGGTAAAATGTGTGGATTATTTCCACAAGTGTCCTTCTTGCCAAGAGCTTATAAATTGTATGTGGGTTCATTGAGAGGCTGTATAAATTTATGGGGCCATCAATTTTCTGGTTAATTGATCTTGTACTTGATGATTCCAAACATGTTCAGCTCCATTTAATGTA
>NC_045699.1:11409096-11422971 GCF_009834535.1 Camelus ferus
CAATAATGGGGAAGGATGACGGTCATTTAGATCATCGTGGTGGGTGGTGGGTCTGGTGGCTGCATATGCTACCGCTGGACACATGCCAAACAAGTGAGAAGAAGAGGTTATTTTTTGTCTTGTTTTGTTTTGTTTGTTTTCCTAGTTGGAGTCATCAGATCCTAGAGCTGGAAGAGCAGTTACAGGTTTACAGGTAGCTAGGATGGTTAGCTTTAGGTGTCAGCTTGTGAGGCTGTAATGCTCAGTGTACAATCAGACACGAATCTAGGTGTTGCTGTAAAGGTAGCTGTCAATTTAATTAACATCTACATTCAATCAACTTCAAGTATAGGACGTTACCCTTGATAATGAGGGTGGAGCTCATGCACTCAGTTGAAAGACCTTAAAAGCAAACCTGGAGTTTCCATGAAGAAGAAGACATTCTGTCTCAAGATTGCAATGTCAGCTTCTGCCTTGGCCTGAGACTCCAGCCTGCTGGCCTGTCCTCCAGATCCCAGACTTGCTGGACCCCACAAGTGCTTAAGCCAATTGCTTAAAATAAATCTCTTTTTGTCTGTCCATCCATCCATCTGTCTAGATACTCTACCTATGGATCTACCTGTCTGTGTCTGTCTGTCTACTTGCCTGTTATCTAATGTCTGTCTGTCCATCTGCCTGCCTGTCTGTCTATCACCTATCACTAGATCCTTCTCTTACTGGCTTGATTTCCTGTGGAGAACCCTGATTAATACTCCTGTCTAGTCTGGTTTCTCATCCAGTGCAGAAATTTATTTTACATTTCTGACAGAGATCCTCCATTTACTTTTTCACTTATGGAAACACATTTCTTCTTGAGGTAGCTTTTTGCCTAGTGTTGATTGAATTATTTCAGTATTCTGTATTTTAAGCTTTATAGTAAATCTTTATACTAAAATCATTAATTCACTCTCCTGTGATCTTTAAAATTTATTTAAATATATTTAGGGTTTCTTTTTTGTTTGTTAGATTTTATGATGTCTGTTGGACATATTAGCACAGCCCTCACTGTAGTAGGCAGTGTATTACAGTTCCATGTAAAGACATTTTCTTCTTAATATGTAATGTCTTTGTGGGTAAGGGCTACAGACTGTACCCTCCAGGTGATTATCCTTGTGCTTTCCACAGATACTCAGAATCACTGATGAATTTGATGTCAGTCTTGGGATCAGCGAAATATGATCACTTAGTATTACTCTTACCTGTTTGTCCTCTCTTTTCTTTCTACTGCCTTGGCAGTCACCTTGACTTCAAGTTAGAATCCCTTTCAAAAGCCCAAACCCTCCCCCAAACCATTTAATCCATCTCTCTAGGACTGGGCCCAGGGATGAGGGTTTTTTGGAGAGCTCCTCAGATGACCCTAGTCCTGAGGCTGCTCTGGAATAACATAGACGGTCCTCCTTCCACTCCCTGGGAGCCGTTTGTCATGCCTCCTTGTCTCTTTCCCAAAGGAAATGTTGTATTTATAACTCAAATTAATATGATTGTTTCTCTAGAACCTGCACCATGCAGTTTGACTTCCTCTGGGGCTCATATTCACTGATCAGAACCTTCATTAAATGCTGCATTCTCAGCATGTGGCTTCTGGGAGCCTTTTGGAGATTATTAGCTGCTCAACTGAGATGCAGAATTTATGAGATAAAAGCTTTGTTTTTAGAGAATCGACTTTTGGTTAGTTTATTTGCAAGTGATACTCAGAGTAATTGCCATTGGCTGCTCTGACTTATGACTGATTCCCTATTACAGTTTAATAAACTTAAAAACAATTTTTTCCTCTCCTAAATTAATAAGAGCCTGAGATTATTGAAAAATGAAAACATAAGCTTTGAAATCTGAAACACTGTGGATTGATTTCTGGTTCTATCAGTGGGCCATTTAGGAAGAGCAGTGTTAGCTGGGAGAGATTTGCATTCCTTTTCTGTAAAAGGGGTCAATGTTATAGCATTATCTGGCAGGAATAGTGAAAATGATGAATACCATTGTAAAGGGTTTAGCACACAATCTGGCATTTAGAAAGTGTCTGTTAAACTGTGTACATCCTTATAACATACACCGATTTAAAGTGGCCACACCTCCTCTACCTCGATATCCAACATACTATGCTACAACAGGTTTGTGCTGATAGCTGAAGTTTCAGTAAGGTAAGAATTTATATTGTGCTGTTTTGGAAGGTAGACCGATCTCAAAGGGCACATTCACTGTAAGCATCTAGTCTGCAGAACCCATTCAACACTTCCTGGCTGATTTAGGTGCAGAGTCTTTGGTTGTGGCCCCACTCCTGACAGTGATGGTAAATCTGGCAGAGACTGGTGCTCAGACTGGGTATCGAATGAGTTTCATAAAATCCTAGTTGTGAATGTCATGTGAGGCAGGTCCCATCTTGTTCCCAACCTGCTGTACTTCCAGATTAGAATCAAAGTCCACAACATCACATGGCATGGATTGAGGGAGAGTTAGGCAGAAGGGAAAAAAGTGTTTTAAGCTGGAATCACTAAGAAAACAAATGAAGGCATGGGTTCCCCATCTCCTATTATCTGACATATAGGTGTGATGGGGACTAGGGCATTTTGCTTGATCCCCAAATTGGATCTATGTTCCCGAAGAAGAATTTTTTATCCCTATGAGTTTCATTTTCTTTCCTTTCTTTCTTGAGAGGTGGGGAAGGAATTAGAGTATAAAAAAATCAACTTTGTCCATGGGGGGATATTCAGATGACTTTGACTCCCAGAAGTCAGGAATCGGGAGCCAGCTGATTACAGGTGTTGTCTAAGAAAAGCACTCGGGGTCCTGAGGGGTGCACATGCCTGGGAGAAAGTCACTATTTCTGTTGGAGTATTTTTCTTGGATCAGTTCATTCTATTTGGAGAATGGCAGCCCAAGTTTCCAGCAACCCAGGAATAAGCTTTTGGGGACTTACACATTCTCTTCCACTTGGTTTCCTCACTTGAAAAAAATGAGTTAATAAAACCCACATCTTAAACTTGCTGAATGTCTTATGTAAAACATTGTGTGGCTTGGCATAGAAATCGCCCTGAATGTAATGGTAGCTATTGCATCCCAGACACCATCACACAGAGGCTGAATAGCTGGGGTATATCTTAAAGCATATTATAATATTAATAATAGATTTTATTCCTAAATAACTCCTAGCACATTTATCATTTCATCAAAAGCCCAACATGCTTCCTTTATAAATGTGTCCTTACAAAACTGCTAAGGGTCAAAATCATATAAAATAACCCTTACACAGAGAAGCCCAGTTCCTGTCCTGTCCCCAGTTACCAGTAGAGATAACTATTTTTTTTATAGTTCTAGGAATTTTATTATGCTTCCAGTTCTTTTAGGCAAATGCAAACAATTATATCTATATATTCTTAAGTACACCCTTCTTATATAAAAAATAATATACTGCGTACTGTGTCTGTTAAGGTTTTTGATAACTTTTGATGCTGTTTTCACTGGGAGTGAAGTGAAGAGGGAGTAGAAAGCCAGAGATTTTCCCTCTTTCCTACTGACCCACTCCCTTATTTAATTTTCTAGCATGGCTGTGCTCTGTATTCCTTATGTTCATGTCCTTGTATTCTCCCTTACCAACCTTGGTACAAGTTGTGATCACACCTCCATTCCAGTGCCTAACACAATGCAGGGCACATAGAAGGAAGTGGTGATCATAATAATTGTTAAATGAGTGAAAAATTAAGCATCTCGGGCCTGAGAGGTAGGTTTGGGTGGTATATCACAGTTCTCCTGCCAAAGCATCCTGCCCTGTTGCAAATTAAAGCTTCTTAAGAATTTCCGTAGCTCTTTGGGGATAGGGTTTAGTGTGTCAGTGAAGTATTAAAAATGTATTTTTTTCTTGCAATGAGACAGTTTTAGTTGCTCGTAATTGTGCTACGCACTCAGCCCATTTCCAAATATATTAAAAAATGATTCATGATGAGTTAGGCAAAGCACATTATGCAAATTACATACCTAAAGTATAGCTTAACTCCAAAGCCTTAGTTCTTCTTGCACTTTAAATATTAATCATTTGGTTCAAACTTCTGATTTTAGGTCAAAACAACTGGAATAAAAGTATTGATTTTCCAGTATTCAATTGTATCCTAATGCATTTCTAAGTAGCTGGAAATTTAAAAAAGTAGTTGAGCAAAGATAGTGGGTTATTTTATGGAATCGGATGCAGAGTCTATGATGATAGCTAATAGAATTTCCATTAAAGAGAAACTGAGCTGAAATTTAATCACTTGATCAAAATTATAATTGCCCATTTAGAGTTTGAAATATGGAAATTGAATGATGGTAACATGCATTTAGATTTCCACACCCATTTCTGTGCAAAGATAAAGCTTGAGAGTTTTGTAACACACATCCTGTATGGGTAAGTAACTTCTCTGTGGTGAAAGCATGATGGGGTTTTATGTGAAGTTTTACCAAGTTCTTTCTAAGAAGTTGTTCCTACTCATGGGGTGAGAATAGATCTAAGCAGACTTTATGGTGCTATATTCCTACTCAATACAATGTTTCAAATCCTGTATTTAAATGATGGGTGTATTTTGTGTATTGGGTTACTATGAGGCAACCTCAGAAGGTCAAGTAGCTTGTGAAATTATGAAAACCCCAGCAGCTAAATTTATCGTATCATTACTTTAATCCTTACAAGAAAAAGACTAATGAAATGGTAGTTGCTGGGATTTATTTTCAAAGACACACAAAAAAGAAGGCAGCATTTCTGACACATGAAGATTGTTGATGGACTTCTGTTATTTAGGATCTCGTGAAATAACCAGCCAGGTATCTTGCATCTCATCGCAGGTTTGACCAACGCACATGCCATTAGTTAGCTTGTTCACATCTAAGAAATATAAATGAATTGGATAATTTTTTACTTTCATGTGACTTACAACTAGTAGACAAGTAAGTCCTGGAGATCTAACGCACAGTGTAGTGAACATAGGCAATGAAATTGTGCTATAATCATCAAACTTGTCAAGAGACTAGATCTTAATTATTTCCACCACAGCAAAGAAATGATAATTACATGATGTGATAGAGGTGCTGATTATTGCCACAATGGCAATGACATTACAATATATAAATGCATTGAATCAACACATGGAACATATTAAATTTACCGTTATTTGTCAAATATTTCAAAAAATAAAGACATGTTGCCAACTACAAAAAAATTTAAGAAAAATTAAAAAATTTTCATGTAAAATGATATCCTAAGATTTTCATAAGTAATACCACTGGATTCAATGTATTTCTAATTGTAAATGAAACTATAGCCCTGAAAGCAAGAGAAATTCATATAATTCCTACTAGACTCTTTATTTTGCAGTTGGTTCAAGTGCTTGTTTGGTTGTTTTAACATATGTAGAGCATTTAAGTGTGTCTACAACTCACCATTTTGTTCAGTTCAATCTGACATTTAAAATAAGATAAATACAAATATATACTTCAAATCACAAACAATTAAATGTAGCACAGTAAATAAGTGAAATGCCAATGGTTTGAAAATAAAATGTGGTCGATGGGTCATTGTTACTGGAATCAGGATTCCTGACCAAGATGTGTGATCTTAAACAAAATACCTTCCATTTTTTGTGGGGGTTGAGGGAGGGCTCAAGCTTCCCCCTGTAAAATGAAAGTAACAGATTAAAACAGCATATGTAGCTATAGATACGGATGTTTGTCTGTCTGTTTCCTCAAATACCAAAGCAGAGATTTCTTCTGAACTAGAATATGTCAACATATAGGATTTCTGTTCCATCTTTATTAACTATGCAAGCATCATGGTCCCTCCATATTGTGGTTTGCACTGTGAGCCTAGAGCTAAGAGGTGCCAGGAAAGCGGGCCTGGCTCCCTCCATAAATGAGTGCTGGCCTTAGACTGGTTATTGTTCTAGCAGCCTAAAAAAAAAAGAAAGAGCACTACTTTGATTTTTTATTTGATTCCCCACCTCTAATTATGCATGGCCACCTTTACCAAGATCACTCATCAGGACAGATGATGCAGTGGGCACTGTGTGATCCTACAACGCCCAATAGGACACCAATGTTTGTATAACACAAATCCGGTTTTACACAGGGGAAGCTCAACAAACAAACAAAAAACCTCTTTTCATTTTAAATATATCTTCAAGAGCTATGAAATAGAGTAAGTCTGTCAAATGAGTTTTAAAATATCTTCCACCCAGTTTCAAGGAATTTTTTTTAAAGTTTCATAAAGTTCTTTGGCCTGCTATGCTTTATCTATTGACTGATTTTATATGACCCCATAAGCCTTAAGTTGACATGTGAACTAGAGCCTTACTCTCATCAGCACACTCACTGGGGAAGCTTGCCAATTTTCTTTTGTGCCTGGAGTCCACGTCACAGGTTATTGTGTTGTTTTTCATTAAATCGAGAAACGCATCTCTTCCGAAATGCTGGTATGTTGTGCAGAAAAGTAGAATCAGCTACCTTCATAAATGTTCTGGTGTCTCATGTTTCCTCCAAGATTGTTTAAAATCATTTTTGTTTATTGATTTAATCTGTTTTTTTTTTTTTTAACTCTAAGCTTGAATAGGATCATTACCTTTTCAGGTGTTATTTGAGGAAGAAAAAAATAGTAAAAATCAGAGTGAGAACATTGTTTCATTCTGGGGTGTGTGTGTGTGTGTGTGTGTGTGTGTCTGTGTGTGTTTGGAAGTAAATAGATGTTACCAACCCTGTGATCATCACTTGTCTATCTGTTCCTTGAAAATAGAACCTTTTCAATATTCTTGTTCATAAGTCAGGTATTTTCAGAGAAAAGATCAAATGGAACAGAGAGAAATCATTTTGAAATTCGTATCTGATCCTGATCCATCTCATCTGGAGTTCAGCAACCCAGCAGCACTCTTCCCTTCAACCTGGCCATCAGTAGGAAAGCACTTCTTGTCAGACTACAGAGGAAATCTTTCTAATCCCAGGATCCTGCGAGGTCCTCTTGTCTTTAGTGAGTCAGAGAACTGGTATGATGTATTTGTTTGATTTGGGATAGAGTTGTGATTTTTGTTGCTGCATTCGTTCGTGTGGTGCTTATTCTCTGGAAAACATGTTCTTCAATCAGTCTATGAAACTCATAATGGTTTTAAATAAGCTCCTTGGAGGCTTTTACTTCAAAGAGCGTCACATTGGGTAAATAAAAATACTCTATTCTTCATATAGAATCATTTCACAGTGTTTTTCTAACAGTGAAGCATTTGGGAAGAGCCATATGATATCCCTGGGCCACTGTCCTTGTTACGAACCACGCCTATGTGCAAAATACCTGGGGCCTCAGGCTGCGGTCAGCTGCCTGGTGATAGTGCGGGACACCAGAAGGCAGCTGTTGCCCTTTCTAGCTTAGCCTGCTCACGGGGATCCATCAGCACAAAGGCAAGTCCGTGACCCAGCTGGGGACTAAGCCCATGACTAGGTTTCAACCTCTGTTCAATGATCAACATCACAAAATAGTTTATTGAAGTACTAAAAACAAACAAAATCAATATTTTAACCAGTTTGAGTGGAGACAACACTGGTGTCATATTTGCTTAAGACATGGACCATTGCATCCAGACTCTTGGGCCTTCATTTATTGTTTGTAGCAAGAAGGGGGTGCATTTAAATTCAGCTCTCACAGTTCCTTGTCATCCTCTCCTGTGATTATGAGCAGGTGTATTTCTTTTCCCCAGCCACGTTCACAAAGGATTGAAATGAAAAACAGTAGTGCCATGTTATGCCTATGTGATCATCACAATAGTGCGAGATGAATAGAGCTTCTCCCACTTGATCAGAGGGAGAACTGTGTGTTCTTTAAGCACCTGATTTTTAAGCAGTGTACTTGATTAATGTTCCTGAATTGATCCTTTTGGTGCCTGGCTAAAAACAGGGTGCTTATATACCTGAGAGAAGCTCACCAGTCCAACAGCTCCTACAAATGTGAAGCTTTCCATTTTTATATGGAAAATGTCTGTCTTGGACCTTTGTTTTTTCCATCCCCACAGTGGATCATTTGCACCCTTCCTGGAAATACCATCTCACTTGGCAGCTTTTCATTAAATGAGAGATTACATTTGTCAGTGTTCTCAGAGAAAGCTGTATTTATATTTATCAGGGGCTGCTTTATACATTACGAGGTCCCTGCGGTACTGGGAAGGCCATGGAGAGCTGTCAGCCCTCTGCACCTCTTGCCTGCTGAATCCAAACAGCTCAGAACCGGCGCTGGCCCAGCCTAGAACCCAAGCATCGCAGAGCAGCTCGTCCCTTTTGTAAGGGTCTCAGGTTGTGATTTATTACTAGCTGAAAACCCGGGGAATATAAAAAGAAAAAAAAGATATTTATTTGTCATTGTTAGATGAATTTTCATGTGAAGATGCTTGTCACTATATTTTCACATTTAATCTCTATGCATTTATTTGTCTTGGGCAAATTCAGCACTTACTTCTTTATGGGTTAAAGAGGGGCTATTTCATAATGCTGAGATTCAGTCCACATTTGCTTGTTTTGCTGATGACTTCTGCTTTGCTTTTTGTTACAAATTCTGCTGATCAGCCATGGGAAAGTTGCATCCAAGTTCAAGTTATCATATGTATTTGAGAGAATCACACAGTTCTACTTTGTTTTCTCTATGTTATGATATCAAAAGTCAGTTTTTTGACAGAAGTTTTCTCCTATAAAATTTCCACAAGTACATTGAACAAAGGTTGTATGTTCTTTAGACATTATAAAATATTCAGTAAGGTCCTTTAAAATATTGTAAAGTGATAGGTTCAAAAAGCCTACAAATAATAAATGCTGAAGGGGGTGTGGAGAAGAGGGAATCTTCCCACACTGCTGGTGGGAATGTGAATCAGTGCAGCCATTATAGAGAACACTATGGAGGTTCCTTAAAAACTAAACATGGAGTTACCATATGATCCAGCAATCCCACTCCTGGACATGTATCCAGAAAAGACGAAGACTCTAATTTGAAAAGATACATACACCCCAGTATTCATAGCAGCACTATTTACAATAGCCAAGACATGGAAGCAACCTAAATGTCCATCAACAGATGACTGGATAAAGAAGCTGTGGTATATATATATATACACACATACATACATACATACATATATATATATATATATATATATATATACATACATATATACAATGGAATACTACGCAGCCACAAGAAAGAATGAAATAATGCCATTTGTATCAACATGGGTGGACCTAGAATTTATGATACTAAGTGAAGTAAGTCTGACAGAGAAAGACAAATACGTGATATCAATGATACATGGAATCTAAAATATGATACAAATGCTCTTACTTGCAAAACAGAAACAGATTCACAGACATAGAAAACAAACTTATGGCTACCAAAGGGGAAAGGGGGTGGGGGAGGGATAAATTAGGAGTTTGGAATTAACAGATACAAACTACTGTATATAAAATAGATAAACAACAAAGTCGTACTGTATAGCACAGGGAACAATATTCAATATCTTGTAATAAAACATAATGGAAAAAATATGGAAAAGAATATAAGAATATATATGTGTATATAAGAATATATATGTGTACACATATGTATTTGAATCACTTTGCTGTATACCAGAAACACAACATTGTAAATCAACCATACTTCAAGTAAAAACAAAAAAGGAAAGAAAGACAGGATTTCTGACTGGCATTGCCCCTATAACCAGAGTTTAGGTGAGTCACTAGAATCTCTAGATTATGATGTCCACAATTTGCACAATGAGAAGAGCTTATTTAATTTTTGGAATGATTTAAAGTGATAATAGAGAGTCAAAAGAACATTTGGCACATACCTTGCCTTTAATAAAATTAGTGGAAATCGTAATTGGATACCATCATTGCCACATACTTCTAAAGAGAAGAGAAACCAAGAACTTGATTCTAAAAAACAAAAAAACCAAGATCTTGCCCCTCAGTCGAGGCAACTTTTAAGCTATTTTTACCTCCTTTTCTATTGTTCTAGTGGTGGCTGAACTAACTCCTGACAAGGTTGATGTATGAATTTCTTTTTTTTTTTTTTTGAACTTTTTGTTTATTTTCAGATAGACTAAAAGAGAGCAACAGTAAAATGAAATTATGAGGAAAGGAGGGGAACTTTGGAGTTTTTTGGAGCAGAGGGACACTATATAATTTATTTCTGTGATTCAGAGCCAAAACAGTATCTGGCTCATAGTTTGTAGTAAAATTTTGTTAAACTGAAAACAGACCAAAATTCATGATGCCTTTACTTTAATAGCTAGAGTGGTTTAAAATGTGTTATTTTGTAGACGGTGGAAAAACTTGAGGAATTACTGTTGATTATCAAATACCCAACTGCTCTAAATAACTTGTATTTGTTCTGCTACTTTTAAATTGCACAGGAAGGAAACCAGTATTCAGAGAAATAATTTTTAAATGAAACAAAACAAAACAAAAAAAAGCACAGGACTCATCTGAAAGTTGACACACTTCCCATAATATTCACTACAGGGATGGGCAATTATTTGAGCGGGCATCATGGATACTAGAAAGTACAATATAATGTTGGTCAAATACATATCATAATGATAATTAGTATAATACTGGTATTTCTGGACTTAATCCATGGTTGTGTATCAGGCGCTGTTCAGTACGTTTACATGTATAATATTATTTATGAATACTGCAATAAAGAACATGTATTATTTTCAATTGAAAATGAGGAAACTGAAGCACGTAGGGGTTTGGTAATTGGCCCGAAGTTATTCTGCTCTTACGTGGAAGAACTAGAATTTGGAGTTACTGGAGTCAGACTAGTTACCTTTGTGTTAATCATGTACTGGCTGCACTTTGACCTTTTCTAAGACACACTTTGTAACAATCATAAAATTCTACTCCTAGAAGCTCTTAAACCCTTAAGTGGGGCATTTGAATGAGAAGCTTGGGTGATGTCTAAGGATGAATGTGTATTTATATTCTCCCATCCTCCCACTTAACGTAGCTTACATCAAAATGCTCATTACAGAAACTGCTTTCCTCTATTAATCTCCCCATTTATTAAATGTGTTATTTTAGCTTATATCTAGATAGTTTATATCTGAAGTTCATCATTTAAAAAATAACATGATTATCATCTTTGCAGTGTCATTGGTAGAACAAGAAACGTTTAAGTATATAATGTTTACCCGACTAGGTGATACAGTAGAAGTCTCAGTATTGATGATAATAAGATTAGTACTTTATGAGAAGATATAAAGGTTTTTCAAGAAAGATATTCTAAAATGAGCAAGGTATTTGTGCTGGGTTCTATCTAGCAGTGTGGTTTATCAAGCAAGACATCTCATAAAGGAAAAACCAATCCATGTGGAGTGAGAAAACCTAGTCTCCCGTCTTCGCTTTCAGATGACCTTGGAAAGGTCTCTTAACAGGTTATGAACCTGCACACTGTGGAAGGAGTCTTGACCTGGCAAATCTCCTGGCACCCCCCCCTCCTCTCCCTGTCTTCACTACCCTTCAGCTGACTTAAAAAAAAAAGCTTTATTAAAGTATAATTAATATAAGAAAAACTACACGTATTTACTTGGGTGACTTTGGTCTGTTCTGAAACCTACTAAATAATGTACTCTTTAGGGCATTTACCTGGGAAAATCCCCTTAACCCACCTACCCAGATATTCTGTTTGACTTCCTCTCTCCATCCAAATTCTCATCTTAAATAACACCTTTTCATGGGAAGAGCTCGCTGGCTACCCTATGTAAACCTGACTCAGCCTCCAACCTTATTGGCTTCTTAACAATTATTATCTGAAATTATCATATGCATCACTTTGTTTACATGCTGTTGCCTGTTTATCCCTGATAGAATCATGTCTCTATGAAAGCACAGATCTCGTCTGCCTTTTTTAATGCATTATATCCTAAGACAAAGTAGATTCTCAATAAATATAGGTTGAATGGAAGAAAAAATAGCTATCCAATCATGCTGAGACAGTTACTATGAGGAGAAAGAAGATAGCAAATGTGAATGCATCTCCTGAACTGTAAAGTACATGATGAATTTGTATTAGTAGGTAGGTCTTAACACTTTCATGTGACTTGCCCAACGTTATAAGAGGGATTATGGAAAACTAGAATCTGAACGCAGACAGTCTGAGCCAAAGACCTGTAATTGCAGTCATTTGCTACCGTTCATGTGCAACTACAGAAGCTGGGCAAGACAGTGTGGCCAACTACCTCAAAGACAATAACTCTTTCATCATTAGCTCAGAGAGATGTCAGCCTATCACAACTTTCAGTGTAGTCCAACATGAGCTGGGAAACTCTGTAACTTATTTTAAGAACTTGGTTTAGAACATTTGACTTCTTGTTGTCTTTGGATTGCCAAAGACTGGTTGGGATCATCACAGTGAGTAATTCGTCACTCTTTACCTTCATTTGCCATGACTGAGGATATTCAAGGAAGGGCTCATTGGTGAAGAGAGCAGAAGGGAGCTAGCTGCATGAAGCCTACAACTTTCAACTCACTTTTTCATGACCTGAGAGAGAAATGTGGCTGTACTGAGTCGGATTTCAGTATTAAAACATATTTGCCTGGAGTGAACTCTCTTGGGATTTAATTCACAGCTGTTAGAAAGAAAAAGACTTAAGAGAAGCCATATGTGCTTATTTTATAATTGTTTCAGGCACTGCTTGAAAAAATTCAGGTTTTTCTAACCTTAAAATATTTTTTATATAACTGGCTTATATGGGTCCCAGTGCTAGAGCCTTTTTCATGATATAAGCAGGGCATTGACTATGATTTTTTCCTTTTCTCCTGTCAATATCATTTTATGTCATTCAGTTGTTTACACCATTCTTCTGGAGTGTTGGATAGGTATTTCTTTTAGACCTGGAGGAAACATATTTTGGTTTCTTCATCAGTTGCTTTATAAAGTTTGCCAGAGAGGTATAGCTCTGAATTACTGATATTCTATCTGGAAAAATAATTTAGTTAACCACTAAAATTTCAAAGGTTTACCTTTTGTCAAATAGGGTAACTAATGAAATGGTAAGAAATGCACAGTAAGAAAATCCTGTACTAGCCTCGCTCATCTTTTAAGAGGGGTGTGGATTAAGTAGAAAAAGCAGAATGTCAAGAGACCATCTTACAGCATTAAGGAAACAAGACACTTAACCTAGGAAAGGAGCTTACAAAAGACTCATTATTGCTCTCAAATACTGGAAGAGACATATACTGAAGACTCATAGGCACACGAAATGCTAACAGCACCTTCTCTGAACCACTCTTTGGTGAGCAAGTGTTGTGTTAGTGGGTAAGTTTTCCATGAGTAGAAACAGTAAAATGTGAGGTAGAAGACTGCTTACGGGAGATGTCGTAGGTAAGAACTGATTTTTCAGATTGCCAAAACACACTTTAGAATTTTATCAAGTTCCATGTGTTTGAGGAATGAATAGGATCTGAGCCCTAGATGTCAGAAGACCTGAGATGTAGAACTAATTCTCATGGACCTCTGAGGGTCATTTGCCGTATCACTTAAGCACAATTTTATTATGTTCAGTAATGTCCAACCTTTACGTTCAGCTAAGCCCTCAGATGGGGTTGTACTTTTGAGCACTCTTTCTTGAAAATTTTAAGTCTTCCTCGATTACCTGGGACCAGCCAAGGCTGTGACAGTGTCTGGCATGTTTCCCCAAACCATTGCCAAGACCTATGTGAGCCCCACCTTCCAGTCCAATTCAGGATGCTCTCTGAATGCTAGCTCCATGCAGGAGGTTGATGAGATGCCCCAGTAAGCTCCACACTTGGCACACATACAGTGTCTAAGGGTCCCATCTTTGAGTCCAGGTTTTGCAAGTCGATTGTTCC
>NC_045699.1:11423071-11433095 GCF_009834535.1 Camelus ferus
GCCTGGGATGAAATATACCAACATGTGACTAGCATAGAGGGAGCTCACTGAGTGGACTTGCAGATTACAGGGTTCTTGGTTTAAACCCTCTCTCTGCTGTGTATCAACTTCTTGTTCTTTAATAAATTATTCTCTGAGTTCCTGTTTCCTCAGTTGAAGTGGATTATGTAATAGACCCCATCTTAACACTTTTACTGTGAGAATTAAATGCAATCATGAAATAAATAACTGTAAACTATGAATAGTATTATTATCATCCTTGAGCAGGGACACTAGAGGTGACTGACTTCATCCATTTCCAAATTTCGGTTTTTCTGTAATGAGCATGAATTCCATTTACAGCAGAAAAATATAAACTTAACTATTAAAAAACATTCCAATATGAGGAAAACTTGTGATTATATGTAAGAAAGCAGGCATGTTTCAGAGACAAAAGCAATCAAATTTTCTCTGGGTTATGTCAAGTGGAGTAGAGTGGAGTGTTTTCTTATGCGTACTGTCGACTGAAATAAATGTGCAGTCTACATTTTATTTGGTAGGAGGAGGACTTGAGCCAGGATAACAGCCTCTCAGATCGCTCTGAGGGACTGCTCCAAAGAGGGAGGAGAGGAGCTAGGATTATAGGAGTTTTACAACAAAGGCCAGGTAGTTGGAACAATAAAAGATCACTTGTTATCTAAAGAAAACCAGGCATCTCAAGTTAAAGAATTTAGTGCTTTTCTGTGTATGGGAGGGAGCAAACATTTGGGCTCATTGAATTCATTCCTTTGACAAGCACCTAACTATCTAGGGCCAGTATCCGGTCCTTTCTTATTCTGAGTCCCCTCAGGGTGCACCATTGTGAGTGGCTGCAGAGGCTGGGCTGCAGGCTTGTCTTCACTCGGGGGTGGCAGCAGGGGCTGATGATTTGATGGCTTCAGCATTCTTTGTTTACTGATATGTTTGCGGTATTTTTCTTTCACAGTACCTTTTTTTCCAGTGGATACTTCCAAGGAACCATCTTTATATTCCTGCTGGGCTTGTATCTAAGCTACCAAAATAGGGGAAGGAGTGAGTGATCAGGGTAAGTTTGTCAGATTTAGGGAGAAAATAAGAGAACATGCAGTTACATGTGAATTTCAGGTAAACAATGGACATAATTCTTTACTCTTAACTATGCACCTGGTAATATTTGGGGGTATACTTAAAGAGCATTCATTGTTTGCATGAAATAAGAATTTAACTGGGCATTTTGTATTCTATCCAGCAAGCCTACCTAAGGGCTTAGTAATTGCAAAACTCACATCCCTTATCTTTCCTAAGGCAATGACGCTCTTTCAGACCTGCTGGGTTAATTTCTCCCTAGGCTGCCAAAATAGAGAACAGAGTGAACCATCAAGGCCGTCTAGATCTTGCTCTCTACTCTCAAGGATTAATTAGGCTAAAAAAAAGCAAAACAAAACACAAAAAGCCGGGCAGAGATGCTGAGGGGGATGACAAGATGACATCACAAAGGCCCAGCCTGATGCAGCAACTTCAAATAGAGAGGAAGGGGTGAAACCAGGAGGTACATTACATGTGGTGTCAGCAGGGGTAACAATCCCTCAGCAGTCTTCTAAATCAACTTTTTCAAGGCAAGCATGAATTCATTTTGCCTAAATAGATCAAGGTATGAGAGTAATTTTTCAAATCTACAAACGTAGGCAGCTCTTCTGAGGTGGGAAGTCAGGGTTTGAAAGCATATTGGAAACTGGGGCTAAAAGCTGTCAACCCTTGGGATCTCAAATGAGGGGTGTGTGAATCTGCAGTGTGTCTGGGACCAGGAGCTCTAGGAGCTGTCAGGAAGGGACGTCTGCCCTTGCCTTCCATGGACTTCCACAGTGTTTTTGAGAGGAACGTGTCTAATACACTGAGCATGGGCTACTTTTATATAGTTGAAGATTTGGACAGTAAACGAGCTGTTCAGATTAGGGATTACCTGTGAGCAGAGCTGATAGCATATCATTAGGATGTTAATTTGTTGATTGAAAACAAGCTCATATGGAAAAATGGAAGCAAATTCCTATTGCACTTTGCCATCATCAACATTCTGCATTCGGGTAAAGGACAGTTTAGGTTGAGAATTCTTACTGCTCTATTTTTCATTTTAATTATGAAAGCATTACTTCAGATACCTTAGGAAGAATTGTGTGTAAATTTTACAAATTGTCATGTAGATGGGCTATGAAAGTCTAATAGTTAGGATTTCTAATCTGTTGCTTTGAAAACAATCATCCTCTTTTGGTCTGACAAGGAAAGCACTTGATCACAGATTTGTTAGCAGAAGATTTTGCCTTTTAGTGTATTTTGGTAAGAAGTAGTTTTAGAGCAATTAATTATGCATTAGCTGACAACTTATCACTGCTTTTTTTTAATCAAATGTCTCACCACACCACGTTCTAATTTTTATTCTCAGCCATCTGCCAAGCTAGGTAATTTTACCACGTTTTGTTTTACATATGTGGCCTAGTTTGAAAATTTCAACATTTTTCTGGCTTTGTTTTCAACAGACACCAAACTCACATAACGGAATGTGTGAACGTTCCACATTTTTATACAAATATAAGCATCACAGAAAATATACATACTATTATTACTTGAGAAATATTGTTCATTAAGCCATATTTAGTTGAGTGCTTACTTCTTGATAAAGTCATCTGAATACTTCTCTTTTGTTTAAAAGAATACTTCTGATGGCTGGAAAAGAACATCTTTAAGATGTTCCTTGACTTCTGGTTATTCTCAGACTTAGGGAAAAAATGTTTTTTGGGAGTGAGGGTATAGCTCAGTGGCAGAGCGCATGCCTAGCATGCACGAGGTCCTGGGTTCAATCCCCAGTACCTCCAATAAAATAAATAAATAAACCTAATTACTCCCCACCAAAAATATATGTTTTCTGCACCCATTGCTGGTAGACCAGTCCCACAGCTATGGCTTCAGGCAGTGAAGAGGATAAAATTCTAGTTCCCCATGTCCACATGGTGGACATGAATGGAATAATCCATGTTAAATGGGTCATACACGTGACAAAGAAAGCTTCCTAAAATTTATTAAACACAGGAGTAGGCTGAAAAATGCCCCCAGGTCACCAAATATATGTGCATGTCCTCATACCTGGAGACTGTATTTGGAAAAAGAGTCTTTCCAGGTATGATTAAGAATCTTGAGATGAGTTTATCTGGGATTCTCTGGGTCAGCCCTAAATGCTGTCAACAAGCATCCTGAGAAGCGAGAGAAAGAGAAAGACACACACAAAAGAGAAGGCTTTGTGGAGATAAAGGCAGGGATGGGAGTGATGTGGATGCCAGCAGAAGAATGCTGGGTACCAACAGAAGCTGGAAGAGGCAAGGAATGTATTCTCCTTGATTTTGGCCCACTGAAAATGTTATTGAACTTTTGGCCTCCAGAAACGTGAGAAGAAAAATGTCTGTTGTTTCAAGCCACCAAGTTTGCAGTAAAATATTAAGGCACAGGAAAGTATGGGAAATGGATGCAGCAACCTACTTTGTTCAGGGCCTCAATACGTGCAAGGTGTTTTTGTTACATTATCCTACTTGCTCCTCAGGATTATGTCTAGTTTGAAGAAGATTATATTCATATTAATTGTACAGAGGAGAAAATAAGAGGGAACTTGCCCACAGGTCCTGCACTGCAGAGCAGCAGTGTCAAGATACAAGAGTTCAAGCGGCCCTAAAAGTTTATGGTGCATTTTCCTACTCATGTTTGCTCACTAATATATTATTCCTTTAAATCCCACCCCAACACTGGTGGCCTCTCGATTAAAGGATTTATTGCTGATCTTTAGGTAGTAATGGAAAGAGGAGATGACCATTGTCTTAGATGAAGTTTTCATCACTACTTGCCATGGAGAGAATAGTCACCAAACATCTCTAGTATTTTTCTGCTCTTTTCCACTATTATAGTTATTTTCACAGAAACTGGCTAGCTTAAGATGGAGCAGCCTGTTAGATAGACTTTCAAATTTGTTGTGAGCCCTAAAGTCTTGAACAGCTGGAGTTTCTCTTCATGAAAATCTTAGCTTTGCTCAGAAGACTGAGTCTGAGAAAGCCTGTTACCCAAGAAAATGATAGATTTTCATTTGTCCACCCCCCAAGAGAATAAAATCAGGGTGAAAAGTGTTAAGCCAGTGCACACTTTAAATGTATTCATTAACAAATGATTACAAGTATACATTTATGACTCAGATGGTTTCCTGTGTTAATGTGAAGGACCAGAAAAAATAGACTGTTTCCCAGTTCTTCATTCTTTTATTCCACTCGTAACATGCTAACAGACACATTCTAGCCTGAACCTGATTTTGTTAACATCTTACCAGATTAGGTGTAGAAGTGACCAAGGTTGCGGCAACTTATGAATCAGTCCTAAAACTACCCTCTCCATGCTCTCTGGTCTCCTTCTCTACCTCGTTCTTATTCTCAGGCCAGAGTGGATCTCAGGGAGGAAGTACTAGGTTTCATGATCTAAAGGATAATCTTTAGCACCATCAGATAGGTGCTGTCAGTGTAGGATGCAGTCAGTACAGGTAACTGCAGCAAGGACTAGAGAGGTTCTCTCACGGTAGACATTATCCAAAATATCCATTAAATAGAACTGAACCCATTCAAAAGGGCATAAAGAAAATGATTGTTTTATTATGTAAAATGTCTGTTTTGCATGGTTTTATTCACCTGAACACAAATTTATTCATGAATTCACGGCTCATTGTTATTAAGGCCACAGTGATTCTCCATCACCTGCCAAGTTACATCATCATCCTTGCTCTGGATGAGGCTGGACTTCCACTTGTCTTGTGCTGCATCCGCTGAATGGACCTTCCTTTTCCGAGTCCTGTGAAATCTGATCAGTTGCCATTTTCCGTTGGGATACTGTTTCCTCATCTCATGACCTGAATTGTGATTTCCCTGAGTCTTTTTATGTAGATTCTCTAAATGTTCAAAGTTCACTTTGTGTAGAGCCTTTGGAGTGGTTTGGCCGCTCTCCTGCTGGCCACAAAGCAGGTGCCTTCTCTGCTGGTTCAGTCAGGAGTGTCTGTGGTCAGTCTGCTTGGCTTGGCAGCTTTCTGTGTATCTGGAGCACCCTGGCTGGCTCCATCAGCGTCCTCTGCTATGCCGTGGCAATGACAATTTATAGAGTATTTTTCTCTTGGCAGGAAAAGTCATTTTTTAACTAAAAATGGATCCTACCATGAAAACTGCCATGACACTTGCTGACAGCACCTGCTTGGATGGCAATATCTTTTTATGTATGAGGTTTAACTTATAGACAGTAAAATGCACAAATCTTAAGTTCACAGTTTGACAAATGTTGACATCAAGATACAGATCACTTTCATCCCCTACTATAGGTCCCTCCCCCCCTTTTCTATCAACCCCACCCCCTTTCCCAGGCAATCACTATTCAGATTCTATTACATTGATTAGTATTGCCTGAGTTTGAACTTCATATCAATGGAATCATACATCATAGGTTACAAATACCTCATGCCTGCATCATGGATCTTTCGTGCCTGGCTCTGGCTTATTTTGCTCAACATGATGTTTCTGACATTTATTCATATGTTTACACTCATCGATACTTGATTTTTTTGTAAATAGATAAATGGTCTTCCAGTCCATGAATATACTACAGTGTATCATCCATCAGTTCTGCCATTGATGGATATTTGGGCTGTTTTCAGTTTGGGGCCATTATGAACAAAATTGGTTTGAAAACCCAATTTACAGGACACAGTCCTCTTGGGAATATACCTAAAAATGGAACTGCTGTGTTACAGAGTAGGTGTTTGTTTAACTTAATTAGCAATTGCAACATCAGTACGTTAAGGGCAGTTGTTAAAATATTTTATGTCCACTCCGGACAGGCAGCAAGAGTTCAAACCCCTGTAATACCATGGAATCAACAAGTTGGCTGTTATTTCTGAATTTTTAAGATAGTGTGTTTTATTCATTTATTTTTGATAAACATTTAACAGAGACAGAAAATGAGGATTGTCATATGCGTGACCCTAGAAACTCAGGCTGCCTCATTACAGGTGGACCATGAGCAAGGATGCTTTTCTTAATGAGAGGAGTTGCACCCAAGCTTACTTTCCGATGCTTGGGTGCACCTCTCTTTCTTTCTCTAGCATGTGCATTCTCAGTTGTGGTGATAACCAGCCCTGAGGGGGTGAAAACGGGGTCTTGAGAGGAGAGGGGGCTAAAAAAAGAACTGACGCTTTCTAAGTGTAAAGCACAGGGACACGTGCAGAGCACAGCGGAGCCGTGATGTATCTGCGGTGTTGCTGTACGTCTATGAAAGTCTCCTTGTGGGGGGCAATCTTGAAAAAATGGCTTAGGAACACTGATGTAGTAGCTTAAATATGATTTCTAAGATGACTCCGTATGTTGGTGTTTATATTTAGACTCTCTAGTGCCTAGGTCCTTTCTTTCTATAGCTCACAAACTTCTATCTTACAAACTTGTGCTGTAAGAAAGGGTCTCAGAGAAGACAGGGACCTTCCCTGGAGCACCATTACATGATCTCCCCCCCAGCCTGGTCTGTTTCTCTGCATCATGATAAGAGAACTTCAGTGCAGTATGTGTCTCTATTTGACAAGCTGGGGTTCATGGTTTTGCCTCTGAAGAGTAGTCTGAACCCATGCCATGAAACATAGTGTTATTTGCCTCTATTCACCTTGTCAGAAGGTCTAAGTCCTTACTATATTCTATTTGTGTTCCATGAAAAACAATCCATATTAATTTTCTTGTTTGAGTTTTTAAAAAGCTTGGCCAAGAACCTGCTGAGAAATCCAGTCTTATTCTTGAAAAATCCAGTCTTGTTCTTATCAATTCTTTCCCTAAGACCAGTAATCTGCCCCCTGATCTCAAGTCCAGTGCTTCTGGTCATGACTCTTTTTAAGCATCCCTAAAGAGACCTTCTATTTTGCTGTCTGGTCATCCAAGCTTTGCCTGCTTTGCTCCATTGACTCAGAATATTGAGATTCTTTGATACTTCATGTCATTCCCCATTTTCAAATGTTTACCTTAAGAAAAAACAGAGATTTCTATGCCTCTTACACAACAAGCCGTGCCGACACAAACTGACTCTCCTTGACATCAAATGTGTAGGTCTCGTGCCATGTCCCAGTCTTCCTCCCTCCTACTCTGTCTTCTGCAAATACATTGCAGTGTCTAGTAGTCAGTTCCTCAATTCTGACAAGTGTAATTCTACACAAAGTGGAAGAAGCTGATTTAATCCCTCTTGAGCTTATCTGTGGCAGGTGACCTGGGTGAGAAATTTGCTGTGGTCCCTCCTGATGGGCTTGTCAAGGAAGAATGATGAGTATTCTTTGCATCTTTTCCCCCACGGACTCTTCTTCCCTTATTCTCATTGAATAGATAAGAGGCTTAGAGAAATAAATGCTGGGCAGGCTGAGACTGGCTGGAGTCTAGGTTTTGAAAAAAGAGAGAAGTGACTTTGAGGAAATATGGATTCCCTAAATCTTGTACATTGGGTGCCTTGAGGTTTGAAGTAAACCTGCTCTCCCCTCCTCCACGCTGCCCAAGAGGTGGGAGGAGCATTTAAGGGAGCATTTGGATTCCTGGAGACTGGAATATAAATGGTAGAACTTGGGAATCACAATGATGAGAGAGCTGGGAGTTGGTCCAGAGCATCAGCACCGTTAGCCTTTGAATGGTCCACGCAGCCTCAGACAGCGCACAATTTTGTGGGGACCATGACATAGAGATCTGTGGTTATTAAGTACGGAACCCTGCGTGACTCTAAGGAAGGGAAAAGGTATCCTACAAAATGACTGACTGCATTTCCCATTAAACCTTCAAGGCTGGGGGGTGGGGGTGGCAGAGATAAGGAAGTCCAAAGCCAATTTGAACTCCTTTGGAACATGGGGAGGGAGAGTCCATGCACTCAAGTGTTGAGACTCAAATTTATACTTATTTTACATTTAACAGTACTGTGTTAGATTTTGACCATAACTCTCATAAATAGGCCATCCGTCTAGAATTTGTATCACTTCATCATTTTTATTTTTCTTCAAGGCACTTAACACTCTGATATAATAGTATGTTTGTTTATAGCTTTTCTCTCTACTAGTTTTAAGCCCCATCAAGGATGAAGCTGTGCCTTTCTTATTCACTGCTCTGTACCCCATACTTTTAAAACAGTGCCCTGGTGTATAGTACTCAGAAATTCTCCTGGTAAAAAAAATAGGAGACATTGATGATGTCAAAATATTTAATCTTAAAATATTGGCAAGATGAAGCTCTCTAAGAAATAAAATAATATTTCCTGGATTCTTTAAAATAACAGTATATCATCATTCTGTGTTTTGCTTTAATATTCTGTTCAATTTATTCGATACCTTTGCTTTTCTTGTATGACTTATCTTTGTTCAGAAGATGATGCCCCTGGCCAGCAGTTGGGGAAGAGTATGATTTTATGAGCTCACTCTATTTCTTTGACAGTCTTAGACTTCTAGGCAGCCTGAAGTGACCTTATTTATGTCTCTCTTTGCATATTGCTAATATACCTTGCTATTTTAAACATATATCTAAATAGTGTGTTTTGTATTCCTTCTATTTCTGATTTTCCAAAGTAATAATAGATCACTTTCATATGGTAGATATTTAATATTGTTTACATCTATAGTCTACATGGTATGTTTACATTGCTATCAGCGAGGCATTTTTAATATATTTTGAAATGTAGAATTTGTGCTAAAGGGATTAAGACAACTCTCTCTGTTTATCTAGAGTAAGTCAAAAAGTAAATTTAAGGCAGGGGGAAAATATTGTGAGAATCTAAGAGTAGGAGATTCCAACCTGTCTGGAGCCAAATTCCAGCAGACTTTAATCAGCACTGCATACATTCTGATGAAAAGAGAAAATCAGGATTTTTCTTTACTGTGAAATCTCACCAGATTACATATCTCTCCAGTGGGATAAATTCTTCTTTATTAGTCACGTAGTGTTTAGTAATAAATCTTCCCTTTATGAAAGTCTTAATCCAACTATAATAATTTGATATTTGTCACAGTTTCTCTGGGTCAGGAATTTGACACTGACTCGGCTGGGAACTTGTTGCTCGGGGCCCCTCCTGAGGTTGCTGCAACCACCTGAAAGGTTCATTAGAGCTGGAGGATCGCTTTTAGGTGATTCTGTTACCACGCTGGCACGCTGAGGCTGAGTCCTGCAAAAGAGGACTCTTTTCACACGGGCCTCTCCATGGGGCTGATTGAATGTCCTCACATCATGATGGGTTTTCCCTGTAGAGAGTGATCCAAGAAACCTAAGCAGAAGTTGTAATACCCTTTATGGTCGATCCGTGGAAATCATGCTTCTACCCTGTCTTTTTGGTCATACAGACCAATCCTGATTCAACGTGGAAAGAAACAATAAAAATATGAAGACAATAATTATTGGAGTCCATTTTATGGGGTGACTTCTACAACTTTCATACTTAAAACTATCTCTAATCAGAATTAGAGACAGAGAAAGCAGAAACATATTTCCCCAGTTGTGAACACCCACATTGTTAAGCTCCTTCAATGGTATTTTTCTGCTCTCTGAACTGATAATCAGTATCTCCAATGTCCAGCCCTGGTGTTCTTTAGGGAGAATCCAAATGATATTCAAATAGACATAGAGGAGACCTAAATAAAACACACTGAAAGTACTTTTTTCTCTTCTTCTTCCCTTAAAATTTTTTTCTTTATTAGGTATCAAGTTCAGTAAAATTGGCCCTGTTCTTATTTAATATTAGGAGGGAAAACAAAACCAACACAATGACAGAACTGTAATCGTACCATGTTCCTAGTCCATTTTCTCTTCTCTCTCAAACTATCATTGCCTGTCTTGCCTCCCCTCACCTCTTCCCTCCCCTCTCCTCCTCAGTAGAGAGCCCTCTCCTCTACTCTTGCTGTCAGATGATGACCTTGCCTCTTAGTTTCTTAGCAATTAGACATGCTTCTGTAACAGTACGTTAACTT
>NC_045699.1:11433195-11442844 GCF_009834535.1 Camelus ferus
TGAATGACGGCCATTCTGACTGGTGTGAGGTGATACCTCATTGTAGTTTTGATTTGCATTTCTCTGGTAATTAGTGATATTGAGCATTTTTTCATGTGCCTTTTGATCATTTGTATGTCTTCCTTGGAGAATTGCTTGTTTAGGTCTTCTGCCCATTTTTGGATTGGATTGTTTATTTTTTTCTTATTGAGTCATATGAGCTGCTTATATATTCTGGAGATCAAGCCTTTGTCAGTTTCATTTGCAAAAATTTTCTCCCATTCCGTAGGTTGTCTTCTTGTTTTACTTCTGGTTTCCTTTGCTGTGCAGAAGCTTGTAAGTTTCATTAGGTCCCATTTGTTTATTCTTGCTTTTATTTCTTCTAGGAGAAAATTTTTGAAATGTATGTCAGATAATGTTTTGCCTATGTTTTCCTCTAGGAGGTTTATTGTATCTTGTCTTATGTTTAAGTCTTTGATCCATTTTGAGTTGATTTTTGTATATGGTGTAAGGGAGTGTTCTAGCTTCATTGTTTTACATGCTGCTGTCCAGTTTTCCCAACACCATTTGCTGAAGACTGTCTTTATTCCATTGTATATTCTTGCCTCCTTTGTCGAAGATGAGTTGACCAAAAGTTTGTGGGTTCATTTCTGGGCTCTCTATTCTGTTCCATTGGTCTATATGTCTGTTTTGGTACCAATACCATGCTGTCTTGATGACTGTAGCTCTATAGTATTGTCCAAAGTCTGGGAGAGATATTCCTCCAGCCTCTTTCTTTCTCTTCAGTAATGCTTTGGCAATTCTAGGTCTTTGATGGTTCCATATAAATTTTATTATGATTTGTTCTAGTTCTGTGAAATATGTCCTGGGTAATTTGATAGGGATTGCATTATATCTGTAGATTGCCTTGGGCAGTGTGACCATTTTAACAATATTGATTCTTCCAATCCAAGAGCATGGGATATCTTTCCATTTTTTAAAGTCTTCTTTAATTTCCTTCATCAATGGTTTATAGTTTTCTGTGTATAATTCTTTCACCTCCTTCGTTAGATTTATTCCCAGATATTTTATTACTTTGGGTGCTATTTTAAAGGGGATTGTTTCTTTACTTTCTTTTTCTGTTGATTCATCATTAGTGTAAAGAAATGCAACTGATTTTTGAACATTAATTTTGTAATCTGCTACCTTGCTGAATTCTTCAATCAGCTCTAGTAGTTTTTGTGTGGACCTTTTAGGATTTTCTATATATAGTAACATGTCGTCGGCATATAGTGACACTTTCACCTCTTCTTTTCCAATTTGGATCCCTTTTATTTCTCTCTCTTTCCTGATTGCAGTGGCTAGGACTTCCAGGACTATGTTGAATAGGAGTGGTGATAGTGGGCATCCTTGTCTTGTCCCAGATTTTAGTGGGAGCTTTTGAGTTTTTCACTGTTGAGTACTATGCTGGCTGTAGGTTTGTCATATATAGCTTTTATTATTTTGAGATTTGTTCCCTCTATACCCACTTTGGTGAGAGTTTTTATCATAAATGGGTGTTGAATTTTATCAAATGCTTTTTCTGCATTGATTGAGATGATCATGTGGTTTTTGTCCTTTCTCTTGTTGATATGATGTATTACATTGATTGATTTGCGTATGTTGAACCACCCTTGTGTCACTGGGATGAATCCCACTTGGTCATGATGTATAATCTTTTTTATGTGCTGTTGGATTCTATTTGCTAAAATTTTGGTGAGGATTTTGGCATCTATGTTCATCAGTGATATTGGCCTATAACTCTCTTTTTTTGTAGTGTCTTTACCTGGTTTTGGTATCAGGGTGATGGTGGCTTCATAGAATGAGTTTGGGAGTATTCCCTACTTTTCAATCGTCTGGAAGAGTTTGAGAAGGACTGGTATGAGTTCTTTGTATGTTTGGTAGAATTCCCCGGTGAAGCCGTCCAGTCCTGGACTTTTATTTGTAGGGAGGTTTTTAATTGCTATTTCTATTTCCTTTCTAGTGATCGGATTGTTCAGGTGGTCAGTTTCTTCTTGATTCAGTCTTGGTGGACAGTATGTTTCCAGAAACTTGTCCATCTCCTCTAGGTTATCCAGTTTGGTTCCATATAGTTTTTCATAATATTCTCGTATGATATTCTGTATTTCTATTTTATTTGTTGTAATTTCTCCATTTTCCTTTCTTATTTTGCTAACTTGTGCTCTCTCTTTTTTCTTCTTTGTGAGTTTGGCCAGAGGTTTGTCGATTTTATTTGCTTTTTCAAAAAACCAGCTTTTGGTTTGGTTGATTTTTTCAATGGTCTTCTTAATTTCTATTGTATTTAGTTCCTCTCTGATCTTTATTATTTCCTTCCTTCTGCTGCTTTTTGGGGCTTTTTGTTCTTCTTTTTCTAATTCATTCAGGTGGTGGGTTAAATTGTTTATTTGAGATTGTTCTTCTTTTTTGAGGAAGGCCTGTATCACTATAAACTTCCCTCTTAGCACTGCCTTTGCTGTGTCCCATAGATTTTGAGTGGTTGTGCTTTCATTGTTATTTGTCTCAAGGTATTTTTTAATTTCAGCTTTGATTTCCTCATTGACCCATTGTTTTTTCAATAACATATTGTTTAATCTCCATGCTTTCCTTTTTTTCTCCTTTGTTTCTCTGTTCTTGATTCCCAGTTTCATGGCATTGTGGTCAGTAAAGTTGCTTGAGATAATTTCTATCTTCTTAAAATTGTTGAGGTTCCTTTTGTGCCCAGGTACATGAATGATCCTGGAAAATGTTCCATGTGCACTTGAAAAGAAAGTATATCCTATTTTTTTGGGGTGTAATGCTCTGAAAATATCTACCAAATCTAGTTTTTCTATTGTAGTATTTAATTTCTCTGTTGCCTTGTTTATTTTCTGTCTGGAAGATCTGTCTAGTGATGTTAATGCAGTGTTAAAATCTCCAACTATGATTGTATTCCCATCAATATACCCCTTTATCTCTGTTAGTAATTGTTCTATGTACTTAGGTGCTCCTATATTGGGTGCATATATATTAATGAGTGTAATATCCTCATCTGGTATCACTCCTTTAACCATTATAAAATGTCCTTCTTTATCTTTCTTTATGGCCTTTGTTTTAAAGTCTATTTTGTCTGAAGTCAGTACTGCAATGCCTGCTTTTTTGGCTTTTCCATTTGCATGGAATATCCTTTTCCATCCTTTCACTCTCAATCTATATGTGTCCCTCTCCCTAAAGTGGGTCTCTTGTATGCAGCATATTGAAGGTTCTTGCTTTATTATCCAGTCTGCCACTCTATGTCTTTTGACTGGAGCATTTAGTCCATTAACATTTACAGTAACTAATGATAGATGTGTGTTTATTGCCATTTTGAACTTATCTTTGCAGTTGAATTGGTATATCCTCTTTGTTCCTTTCTTCTTCCTTTTGTGGTTTGGTAATTTTCCTTTGTATTATCATGGATTTTATTTAATTTTTGTGACTCCCTTGTAAGTTTTTGGCTAGTGGTTACCCTTTTTTGTAAATCTATTAGCCCATTACTATAACTGTTTTTATTAAACTGATAGTTACATGATCTCAAACCCATCCTACCTTTAAAAAAATTTTTAAAAAGAAAGAAAAAAATTCTATATTTCCCTGCCTCCCTCTCCCAGTCTCAGTGATTTGTATGTCTTCTTTTATAATTTTGTTTTTATTCTATTTGTAATTCATGAGTTATCACCTTTCCAGTTGTGAGTTTCTCATTTCTGTAGCATCCTGCTGCTTTTCTATTTAGAGTAGACTTTTCAGTATTTCTTTTAGCATGGGTTTAGTGTTGCTAAACTCCTGCAGCTTTTTCTTGTCTATGAAATTCTTTATTTCTCCTTCTATCCTAAAGGATAGCCTTGCTGGATAAAGTATCTTAGGCTGCATCTTTTTTTCATTCAGGACTATGAATATGTCTTGCCACTCCCTTCTGGCCTGTAGTGTTTGTGTAGAGAAATCAGCTGAGAGCCTTATGGGGGTTCCCTTGTAACTCACTAAAGAGTTTCTCTTGCTGCCTTTAGAATCATTTCTTTATCCTTGAATCTGGCCATCTTGATTATGATATGTCTTGGTGTGGGTCTATTTGGGTTCTTCATGTTTGGGACCCTCTGTAGTTTCCTGTACTTGGATATCTGATTCCTTCTTTAAGTTTGGGAAGTTTTCAGTCATGATTTCTTCAAAAACCTCTTCAATCCCCTTTGATCTTTCTTCCCCTTCTGGGACCCCTATTATGTGAAGATTGGGACGCTTTATATTATCTCATAGGTCCCTTATGCTATTTTCATTATTTTTTATTTGCTTATCTTGTAGCTCTTCTGAATGGGTGCTTTCTATTGTCCTGTCTTCTAGGTCACTAATTCGTTCATCTGCATTATCTAGTCTGCTTTGTACAGCCTTTAGATCATTTGTCATCTCAGCCAATGAGTTTACCGGTTCTACTTGGCTTTTCTTGATAGCTTCCATTGCATTTTTGACATATTTTATATCTCTAAACACTGTCTCTTTTAATTCCTCCAGCACTTTGATCACTCCTTTTTTGAAATCTTGATCTAGTAGGCTATCGATGTCTATTTCATTGATCATTCTTTCAGGGGGTTTCTCTTGTTCTTTAAATGGGAAATGGTTTCTCTGCTTCTTCATCTTGCTCATACCTCTCTGGCACTGTGGTTTATGGAGTATCAGTTATCTGTTTGGTCCTTAAGGAGTTTATCTAGCTAATGCCTATTTAGGAATAAGACTTAGGAAAAAAAGAAAAAATGAGAGAGAGAGAAAGAATTTTAAAAGAAGGGAGAAAGAAGGTTTGAAAACAGTGTATAATGAATAATAGAAGAGTGAGTTGAAACAGAGTATCAATCGGGTTGAGACGTCCTTTTAAAACCTTTAAAAAAAGGGGGGAAAAGATGAAAAAATGTATTTGAAACCTGTCTAATCAATAACAGGACATCAAAACCCAAGAGAAATAGAAATGAATTAAGAAGTAAAAATTAAGAGGGTAATAGAAAATAGAACAGGTAAAAACAGATTAAAAAAAAAAGGTGGGGGGTGTCGGTGTTCTCCTGGAGTCTGTGTGCTTTTAATGTGAAGTCTGTCTTCGTCCTGTTTTGGAAGCTCAGCTTGCTGTTTCCAGAGGCCCTCCGTTGGCGCCCTCTTCTGTGCTGCTCCCAGTACCTGTCGGCAAGCAGATCGCGCCCCCTCCCAACACTGGGTCAGGTGCAGCTCTCCTTTGCTGTGGGTGGGCGGGTCAGTGCCCCTCCTGATGCCGCAGTCAGATGTTGCAGACTGGCCGGGTAGGAGGGCAGGTTGCGCCCCCTCCCAGCACCACGGTCAGGGGCTGCGTTCCTGCCCGAAAGGCGGGCAGCCGCCCTCCCTCTCCCGGCGCCGGTAGCTCCGCTGCTCTGTGCGGCTGCGCGCTCCGCCTCGGGTTGGCGCTCAGCAGGTGGGCTCAGGGAAGACTGAGGGACAGCCTTGTCCCTGCTCTGGGCCAAAACTCAGCTCCTTGTTTGTCTTGGCGGAGCAAGTTCTCTGAGGGACCCGGATGGAAGGATCCTATCTGCCTCGGGCTGTAGACAAGTCTCAGTCTGGCCTTTGATGCTGCTAAGCCCTTCGGTGTGGTTACAGGTTTGGCCCCTGCCTGGATGCTCAGCACCGGAGGATATGGCAGGCTGTGCCTGAGCCTCGCATCTCTTCCCCCGAAAACTTTCCGCAGGTTTTCAGAGATGGGGGTATGCACCCTTCCCCCCAGGGCACATCAACCATGTTGTTTTATGGAGGGCCCAGGTTGTTCTGCCCTGTGCACCCACAGCCATGGCACGCAGCCCGCCTGCAGTCCCCTGGGGCTGCCTCAGTGCAGCCTCCCCCGTCCTCCGCCCGGCTCGGGCAGCCTGGCCCTGCCCGCTGCTGCCGGCCTGCATCTCAGGCTGGGTGTCGGGGGGACGCTCTGTTCCCCTTTAACTTAGTTCTGTCAGTCACGGGCTGCTCTGTACAGATCCGAGCCTCGGAGGCTCCCCCTCTGTCCTGCTGGCCTCAGTTGGAGAGGGGAGACCCAGCGAGCGAGCGCCAGTCCTCCTTTGCCGCTCCCTCCCTGCGGGCCCCGTCCTGCTCTGCTTTGCCTTTTGTTCTTTCTTTTTTCCTTTTCTCCTATCAGAATTTTGGTGTCTTTATCTTTTGAAGAGGGCAATGTTCTGTCGGAGTTCTGCAGGTGCTCTGGTTGGCTGAGTGGGTCTGTGGATGTGGGTCTTGGTGCATTTGTGGGAGAGGGTGAGCTGCGAGCGTCCTTCTACTCTGCCATCTTCTCTCTCCAGATGTATTTTATTATAGGATGCCCCTCTATTGATAATTTTCTGATGTTTTTATTATGTATTATGTTTTATTATGTTTTTATTATTTTATTAGATGCGGTTGATGGGTTTTGGGTAAGTTCACAGAAGTAAAGTGTCATTTTCATTACCTAATAGCAAGGCTCATACTATTAACATGACTTATAACTGTCCACCTTGGTCATCTGGCTAAGGTGGTGTTTGCCAGGCCTCTCTACTGGAAAGGTACCCCACCTCTCTTTCCAGGCTGGACTCTTTGGAAGGAAGTCACTATGTGCAGCACAGAGTGCCTATAAGTTATTTGGAATTCTTCTGCATAAGAGACTTTTCTCTTCAGCCCCATTTATATTAATATGGACTCATTGATACTTCCTTTATACTCAGAGTTATTCAATTTGTTGCTTAATTGTTCCAGTTTGGCTATTAGAGTTCCTTCCATTGGATCTTCTGCCCCTTTGACATATCCCTACCTACCTACCTACCTATATAGAGGTATTAACACTATATATGTATATAAACATTTATTACTTTCTGGGACTACAAGAAGTGCCAGGGCCATTTTGTATATGTACTGCCTGACTCCTAGAATCGGCCATTTCTCCTGTGAAGCCCTGATTCCTCTCATTAGAGGATGGTATTAAGAAACAAGATGTGGTACGAGGTGTGCTCCTTGCTGCTGGGTAACTTTTCTTTTAGACCCTTTATGCTGACAGAGCTGAGAAATACATGTATGTGTACTAACCCAAGGATAATGTTAGCTATAAGTTTTTAGGTGTTCCTTATCCAATTGAGTTTCTGTCTATTGCTCATCCGTGAGAGATTTTATCATTAATACATGTTGAATTTTGTCAAGTGCTTTTCAGTGACAGTTGCTATAATCATGTTATTTTTCTTTTTTAGCCTGTTGATATAGTGGATTACATTTATTGATTTTTGAATGTTACCCCAGCAGTACATACTTGGAATAGGTCTCCTCTGAATGTGCCTATAGTATTGTTAATATATTGTTGAATTCAATTCCTAATATATTTTGAGGAATTTTCCATGTTAATAAGAGATACTGGTCTGCAGATTCTTTTTTCTTCAAATGAGTTCATCTGCTTTTGGTATTAAGTGATGCTGGCCTTATAGAATGATTTACAAAATATCCCCTCCGCTAATATGATCTGGATGAGATTATAGATAATTGGTGTCATTCTGTCCTTAAAAGCATGATATACTTCACCACTGACACCATCCTAGCATGGTAACTTTTTGGAATGTTACTAATTATTTATTCAAGTTTTTAGGCAGATACGGGTTTATTTAGATTATCTATTTCACCTTGTGTGAGTTTTGGTAGTTTGTGTCAGGGTTTTGGTCTATTTAATCAAATTATAAAATTTGCAGCCATATAGTATTCTAAATACTCATTTTTTCCCTTATAAAGGCTTTGTTTAAGAGCAGTTTTAGATTCAAAGCAAATTTGAGAATAAAGTATAGAGATTTACCATACCTCCTGTCCCCTTATATGCACAGCCAACACCATTGTCTTATTGTATCTTATTGTTGAATTTAAAATTCTTTGTACATTTTGGATAACAGTCCTTTATCAGATATGTCTTTGCAAATTTTTTTTCTCAGTCTTGTTTTTCTCAATCTCTTGACATTGTCTTGTATAGAGCAAAAGTTTTTTTAAAGTTTTATTTTAATGGAGTTCAGCTTATCCATCCTTTCTTTCATGGATTGTACCTTTATTTGTTGTATTTAAATAGTCATCACCACACCAAAGGTCATCTCGGTTTTCTCCTGTGTTATCTTTGGTAGTTTTACAGTTTTGTGAAGGGTATAAAGTCTGTATCTAGATTTATTTTTTGTGTATGAATGTCCAGTTGTTCTGGCCCATTTGTTGAAAAGACTGTCTTTGCTCTATTGTATTGCCTTTGCTTTCTTGTCCAAGATCAGCTGACAATATTTATGTGAGTGTACTTCTGGCTCTCTGTTCTATTCCATTGATCTAGTTATCTGTTCCTTCACTGATAACACACTGTCTTGATGACTAATATCCCTTTTTTATCCATTAAAATCCACTAGTTGAGTAGTGATAACTCCTATTTCCGAGGTTAGCAATTTGTGCCTTCTCTGTGTCTCTTTTTTTCCTTCTTGGTTAACCTGAGGGTGGTCTAGAGGGTGGTCGATGTTAATAAGTGTTCAAAAACCAGACTTTCTACATTTGTTTCCTGTTTTCAGTGTCATTGCTTTCTTCTAAATTTTTATTTCCTTTCTTCTGCTTCCTTTAGACTTACATCACTCTTCTTTTTCTAGTTTCATAAGGTGGAATTGTAGATTATTGCTTTTAGAGTACCCTTTTTTTCTACTGTATTCATTAAGTGCTGAAAATTTCTATCTATGCACTGCTCCTGCTGCATCTCACAAATTTTAAAAAGTTGTATTTTTATTTTAATTTGTTTTATTTTATTTATGTATTTAATTTTAGAGGAGGTGCTGGGGATTGAACCCAGGACCTTGTGCATGCTAAGCATGTGCTCTACCAGTTGAGCTATATCCTCCCTCCATTTTAATTTTTAAAAGAATTAAATATAGTTTTAAATATAGTTTTTAAATAATTTTAAATATAGTTTTAAAATAATGTAAATTTATCTTGAAATTTATTTATCAACCCATATTTATTTAGAAGTTATTTAGAAGTACTTTGTTTAATCTTGAAAATATTTAAGAGATTCTCTAGCCACATTTCTGTTGCTTATTTCTAATTTAAATCCATTGTGATCTTAAAATAAACTTGGCATGATTTCTTTGCTTTTAATTTTGTTAAGGTGTACTTAAGGCCCAGAACATGGTCTATACTGGTGAATGTTCTTTGTGATCTGAAAGCAGTGTGTATTTTACTGTTAGATGAAGTAGTCTGTAGGTGTTAATTGGATCAGCTTGACTGATGGTGATGTTCAGGTAAAATCTGATAGAACAGAAATAAATAGATAGTTCCACTTTTATAGTTGGAGGCTTTAACATGCCTTTTTGATAAACTGACAGTTAATTAAGCAGGCAGGAAATCAGTAAGGTATTTGTGGAAAGCACGGAGCCTAGTCTGGCTGGAGGAGAGTAAGCATGTGGAGGAAATGTGCTTAATATCAGCAGGGTGGGCAGACCGTGTGGACCTGGAATGAGATTTGAAAAAAGGGACCAATTTGGAGGAAAGAGAGTGAGTTCATTTTCATAGATGTTAAATTCAAACTGAATATTAGAGCTTCACCTGAAGATGTCAAATAGGCATCTGGGATATTAGCAACTACATTACACAGCCCCTAGGAAACACTGTGCTTCTGTGAGATACTATT
>NC_045699.1:11442944-11455746 GCF_009834535.1 Camelus ferus
ATTCAAACAGCATGGTATTGTACAAAACCAGACATATGGACCAATGGAACAGAATAGAGAGCCCAGAAATGACCCCACAAACTTTTAGTGAATTAATCTTTGACAAAGGAGGCAAGAATGTACAGTGGAATAAAGACAGTCTCTTCAGCAAATGGTGTTGGGAAAACTGGACAGCAGCATGTAAAGCAATGAAGCTAGAACACTCCCTTACACCATACACAAAAATCAACTCAAAATGAATCAAAGACTTAAAAATAAGACAAGATACAATAAACCTCCTAGAAGAAAATATAGGCAAAACATTATCTGACATACATCTCAAAAATGCTCTCCTAGGGCAGTCTACCCAAGCAATAAAAATAAAAGAAAGAATAAACAAATGGGGCCTAATGAAACTTACAAGCTTCTGCACAGCAAAGGAAACCATAAAAAAAAAATCTAGAAGCTGAGGGGGGATAATCATTCCAGTTCTGAGACAGAAAGTAAGTCAGAGCCCTGTATCCAGATTAAATATATATTTTAGGTAATAAGGCATAAGACACAGAATGAAAAGGAAAAATAAGGGTTGTAATTGTAAGGGAAATACCATGCAATTAGGAACCAGGAGAGGTATGTTTGTTTATTTTATATTTTTTATTTATTGAAGTATAGTCAGTTAACAGTGTGTCAGTTTCTGGTGTACAGCACAGTGCTTCAGTCATACATGAATATACATATATTCGTTTTCATATTCTCTTTCACCTTAAGTTACTAGAAGATACTGAATCTAGTTCCATATGCTATACGGTATGAACTTGTTATTCATCTATTTTACATATTGTAGTTAGTATCTGCAAATCCTGAACTCCCAATTTATCCCTTTCCACCCTTTTCCCCACCCAGTAACCATGTTTGCTTTCTATGTCTGTGAGTCTGTTTCTGTTTTGTAAATAAGTTCATTTGTATCACCTTTTTAGATTCCACATATAAGTGATATCATATTTTTCTTTCTCTTTCTGGCTTACTTCGCTTAGAATGATGATCTCTAAGTCCATCACGTTGCTGCAAATAACATTACAATGTTTTTGTTTTAACTCTACAATAAGTGACGTTGGGAAGAGATGTCTTTAGTATTCCTGTGTGTCATTTGCTACACCTGTTCACTAGAAATTAAACTCCTATCCTAGGTAACAAACTGTTTTGATTATTTTGAAGATTAAATTTGATAATGTATGTCAAAGGGCCTTATAAAACCACCTCGTGCTGTACACACGTTTTACCGCTATTAAGAAACGCTTGCTGCTGTGTTACTCACAGGCTCCATTTCACAGCTCCCAGTTTAACTATCACTCACCGACTATGGATAAAGCCACTATTATGCTGAAACATGATAGCTAATTACATACATTTATTCAGCCATGAAATTACTTTGTTAATACATAAAGGAACAGATTTGTTATGTGTGTTCTTGCAAATGAATACATTTGTGTAAATAGTGACCTTCACAGGACACTTCATTTGTTTCCTTTCCTTATTCTTTTCCTAATAAAAGAATATTTGCAGACATAACTCTCTTTATCACTTGTAAACACAGTAAGATTCATCTAATTTTACATCTGTGGTCAAGGGCAGTAATGATGCAACATGGCACTATTAATGCAGAACATTAATAAAGAATATAAATGTTCTCTCCTTAAGTTGAATAGTTACTTTTCTTTTATTTAAATTACTTGCACAGAACTATTAATGGAAAAAAGGAGAGCTTAGTGTGACACTCCTTTTAACCTAAAACATACATTCTCTTGGATTTTTCTGTGAATTATTTTGTTAGATTCTTCAGCACCTCAGTGGGCTACCTTTATAAGCCAGGAGCCTTTTTTAAATAACAGATAATGTTTAGTTACATCACTAGACTGTGGGATATCCAATACAGATCAGTTCTGAGAGCTGTTATTAACATTTAAATAAGTCAGCTATAATTAAATCCTGTACTTTTACAATTTGCTCCTGTATCTTTGTGTCATCATGGAAACTGCAATCTATGAATTAATATTAATTTTCTGAATTAAACATTTAATGGCCTATAACAGTCTTTGGAAATTATGACATAGTGAGGAAGCATGATAAAAAAGCAAAAGTTATCTCATCTTAATTTTGTACCAGTCATCTTTCAGAGCTAGCAGAGTCCCTCCATATTTCATGGATTGCAATTTGTTTCTGTCAACTTATTAGTATGTATTGAGTAATGTGTGTATTCCATGATAGGCAATCATGAGAAAATAGTAATTTTGTCCTAATTTCTCTCAAGGATTAATGAGTTTATAGAAATAAGGGACATAATTCAGTGACTAATAGGAAATAATATACGCACAAGAATTAAACTGTCTGGGAAAACTATAAAAAATAAGTGCAGAAAATCAGAACGAAGGGCTAATGTATGTGTGGGAGTTGTGGTTGTGGGAGTTGGTTAGAATCTGGGTAGGGTTTCAAGAATGCTGAAGAAAAGACTCCAGTCTTTTCCACTAGAAAGGGAAACAAGTGGATACAGTCCTGGCAAATGGACAGAAATTCTGATTAGCAAGAAGAAAGTAATGAATAAGTTTACTTTTAATGTATTGGGTGGTGCCAGTTTTGAGACTTCGAGAGACCAGAAACCTTGAAACAGTTATTTCATGTTTGTTGGCAAAGGAGATGAAAAACAAAGTTGCATTAAAGGAAACAGGCTTTTCTAGCATGTGAAAACTGGAGATGCCTTGTCATCGCTATGTTCTCCCAAGCCCTGACCGAAGTACTTCCATGTTTTATCTCATTTAGTGTTCTCATCAACTCCATGAAAAAAATACTAAGCATTACTTCCTTTTGCAGTTGAAAAGGAGTCAGAATGGCTTTGTAAATCACCCAGGTATGGTTACAGAATTACTTAGTGGTCTGTCCTCATAGGAACTCAGATCTCACTAAATTGAAGGAGGAAGACTAGTAAATCGGTGATGGTCATGCTTTTCATGTAGTTTTAAATATTGATATCTAGGAACATTTGGAAAAAAAAGAGCAATGAGCAGGGATAACATAATTGTGAGGTGCACAGACATCTGGCATATTGCTGCTCCAAGGTGCTCAGGTGACTGTCTGCTGCCCTTTGGAGATAACAAAGAACATTCATTTCCTAATACATACCTGCCTGAGCTGAGAGAATGATCATCTGTGCAATGCCCGGAAGCCTGGCCACCTGGACCAGTCACAAACCCCTACCACAAATCACAACCCCTTACCAGAATCCCCAGCCCTACCCTTTCACCACCGTCTCCCTTTGCTGTCACCTCCACCAGGCAGAGAATTGTGCACTGAGCTGATCATGCACCCTACAACCCACTTTGTGCCTGATATCATAGAAGCACAAGGAGTTAAAGTTTACCCTCACTTATAAAAGACCTCAGCAACCAACTCTCTGTACGTAGACACCTCTCAGTAGTGGCCCGTTGTTGCCTGTAGCAGCGTATCTGATAAACTCTGTTACTCTCTTCCTCCTTTGTCTCTGGCAAATTCTTTTACTGCCCACACACTGGCCTGCCAGACCCCACGATAATAATCATGTTTAAACAAATTAAAGTCTAATAAATAATTTTATATATCAGCTGTCTTGCAAAAGTAGACAGAGTAATAGAGATCTTGGAAGTAGTACAGATCTATATACAAGTATTTACTATATGTAAAGATGACCTTTTTCATATAGGAAAGGAGGAGTATCCTCATAAGGGCTGTTGTGATTTTGGAATAATTAAAAATAAAAATAGTGTTGTATTCCATTCTCACCACATGTACCAAGTTAAAATTAAACCCCAGGACTCTAAGAGTTGTTTTTTAGATAATAAAATCTGATAAGAACTAGAAGAACATATAAATAAACATAAATTTACAATAAAAGGAAAGAGATTATAAATGTATAACAATTACATAAGAAATCATGAAAGAAAACAATTATAAAACACTGAAATGAAAAACAATTTCCTAACAAAGAAAATAGTGAACCATCAAATGACAAATTAAGATAAATATCTTCAAGGTATTAGAAGTATAAGGGTTAATGTCATTAGAGTACTAATAATTTTACAAATCAAGAATAAAATTTGAAAATTAAAAAATAATACACCAATAACAGTGAACAAAATATGAAAACACATTTTTCCAAAAATTTCAAGCTACCAATTCCTATAATATATTCAGACTCCCTCATACTTGAAGAAATGCTAAATAAAACAAACACAAAAGATAATCCTATTAATTAACATATTAACATAAGAAACAAATGATAATGTAGGCAAACATATAAGGGGAAAGCATTACTGAGAAATGCATTTAGGTAAAATCTTAAAGGCAATCTTAAAGGCAATATACGAAGGATTCTCTTAGAATTCTATAGCCATTGATCCAGTATTTACACTTCTAGGAATTTATCTTGAGAAAACAATCTGAAATATCTATAAAGTATAAGAATTTTCTTTACATATTTACAGCATGATCCCATTTTTAAACACTCACTAGGAAAAAATGAATAAATACATGAGAATGTTAACATTAATATTTCTGAATGATGAAATTGTATACATTTTTTATAAGCAGATTTTCTTATATAACTTTATAAATCATTTTCAAGTTATAACTTACAGAGCCAAAAACCCAGAACAACTGGGATTCAAACCTAGGTCTGTCTGACTCATGTTTATTAACATGTACTTTGCACAGCAGTATCATATGGATAGTAGGAGATGAGTGTAAACACTTCCCATCTGCCTGAAGTTCATCTAGTGCTCAAGAAATAGTTGTGACTGTCTGTTCTGTGACAGTAGTGGTGTTCATAATGGTAGTAACACTAGTAATAATAGAATAATGGCAGTGGTAGAGGAACAATGGGAGCTAGCCTAGAAGTGCTTGTAGGAGTAGCAAAAACAAGAGTCATGGCAGAATATAAATATAATTAAGTTTTCCAGTAGTTGGCAGTAGGAAGTCAAAACCAGAAAGGTAGTAGATTGCTTTGTGATTGTTTAGTTGGAAATGTGATACTGTAAAAGAAATAGTAAATCTGATGTCACATAATAGGTGTGTGGTCTTGAATAATCTATCTGATATTGGCCTCTGTTTCCTTATCTGTAAAATAAGATGCATAATATTATACTTGACAGTTTGGTATTCTCATGTAAGAATGAAATATTACAGTGGCTGACAAGTATCTAAAACAATACTAGACACTTGGTACAAGGAAATAGCTTTTCTTCCATTATATAGTATTTCCTTCAAATATAGTATAAATGATTTTATTTTTGTGAAAAAGTATTCTTCATGCAAAAAATACTCATATAGATTTTTATATCAGTGTGCCAATCTAAATGTAGAATTTGGCATTTTTAAGTATAATGATATCATACCCTGTACCTTTTTTTACATTATGGTTTTATTTTCAAGGACATGTTTTTCTCCCAATTCAATGGTAATATCCTCCAAGGAAGAAGCTAGGTGTAGTAGATTCACTCTTAGCACTTAACAGAAGGTGTTTATTTTTTCAGTTGATCTTAAGAAGCAAGACTAATACGCTAACTTATTATAGAAAAGTGGAGATTCAGTGCAGCTTAAAGCTAGTATTTTAAAGCAGACACAGTCATGAATGTGAATTCCTAGGAAATGATACAAAGTCTAAACTCCTGGGGAATAACTAAGAGAAAGTTAAAAAACATAGGAAATACTGTGAATGAGGAAAGTGTTACAGTTACATGAAAATTTGAAATGAAGTATTAATGCCTTTGCTTTTGAGAGCAAGTAATGATGTGTCCTGTAAGCAGGTTGATGTTTTGGTTATCTCCTGTATAGCTGAAGTCTGGAGAAGGTCCTCTGCGGGCCCTGGTTTTTGAGTAGATGAGGTAATCCCAGACAGGGATGGCAGTCATATTCTAAAAGGACAAAAGCTGAATTCCAAGGCCACATTCAGTGTTGAAACTGATGAGTGCAGAAATTGTTTCAACAGAGCTCTACAGCACTGACATTTGGAAGCAATGGTGCTCTCTTCCTACATAGACTCTGGATCTTCTAAAGAAGTTGCAGTTTTCTTGGTAGGACAATTTCCTGATGTGCACAAATTTGAGGAATCTGGTTCCTAACCCAGAGAGGGAAAGATGATCTGTCCTAACAGGTGATTGAAAACTACAAGGTGCTAAGGTTATAGGTGACCAAGCAGGTGAGCTCATTGTAATTTAGGCCCTGAATCTGTTCATGGGCTTATGGAATAGAAAATATATACCTCTTGTACACTGCCTTGAGTCTTCTTAGGCCATTTTTTTGTTTGTTTCTGCTTCAAACGTTGATGCAGCAAACCAGCTTTATGCAGGTGTGACCTGACAGCATCTCATTTCTGCAGGACTTCATCTTTCTTCCACCCTGGAGAGTTTCTGGGTTTTGCTGCTATGATAACTATTGTTGGAAATTCACTAAATATTTTGACATATTCACAAACTTGGAGTTTTCAAGAGTAAGACTTGACTAGTGAGATATGAAAGCTAGTGAATAAAATATCTTCCTAAAAATCCTTGTCTCAGGATTAAAATTCCCTGGGGGATACTCTCCATGCTCTTAAGAGTGTACTGATGTTACCAAGCCCAAACTCACTCTGCTCGCTGCACGACAGGCCAGTAAACTGGGAGACAAGGTTTTGGGGCAAGGAATAATGGCTTTACTTGGAAAGCCAGCAGACTGAAAAGATGGTGGACTAATGTCCTGGAGAACCATCTTACTCAAGTCAGAACTCAGGCTCCTTTTATACTAAAAAAAGAAGGGGTGGGGGTGTGGTTGGTTATTGCAAACTTCTTGGTGTTGGAATCCTTTGTTCTCACCTCTATCCATGTACGTCAGGTCATCATGTTCCTGTAAACCTCCAGCAAGACAAACGATATTCTCTGTTCTGCAACTTTCTATCTCTATATGAATGAAAAGTGTTACACTCTTAAAGATCAGAGTCCTTAAGAGAGAAGGGGCTATCCTGTATATTTCAGGCTATAGGTAACATCCTTTTATAGAAGGCGCAGAACCAGCATGACTAAGCACAGGAAACAGAGCACAGGGTTAGAGCTAAAGGAACAGATCTAATATGCACTCAGATTTGTTCTCCCCTGTTACACTCAGAGGAATCATGTCCCATTTCCCCACAATGATATCTCACTGTATAATGCACTTGGATTTTGCTTTCCTTCATTTAGTTCACAATTTTAGTCCCCAGTGATTCTTGTTCATGGGAATCAGTCCACAAAAGAAAACAACCTTCATGCAAGCATTTGTCAAAGTCTTAACTTTTGGGGAGAGTGCAGCCTAAGAAGATCAGGAGAATGGCCACAGGAAGCAGCTTCTCAAGAATGGGATCTGGACCTGGATCTTTCCATGTTAGTGATAAGGGCTCTGTGGCTGAAAAGTGGGAAGGCGGCAGTCACTGACTCGTGGCAGTGTCAAAAGTCTCAACAGAGTTGTAAAACGTATTGCTAAGAATCGTTTGTGGTCAATTAAAAGGTGGAGTTTGAAACTCTGGCTACTGGAATGGTGGTGGCAACCTAAACATTATTGTACAATGGTATTTTTCAGGACTGGGTTTGGCTAGCTTTTCTCAGTAACCTTAGAAGCCTTGAAAAAAAATGACCAGCAAATCATACTAGTCAATTATTAGCTTGAGGCACCTTGTGAAAATAAGAAAACCTCTAAAGCAGTGTAGAAAGAACATCTTATTTCTGCAACTGCTGAAAAGTCTTTGATAAAAATCAGGTTTGTAGCCATAAGCATAGTATACAGGTACTGCATACAGAAGAGACCAAAGACATGGTCTCTCTCAGTCTTCTGGGCCAAATTTAGTGCCCTGGATAGAGAAAGAATATGACTTTGTGACTTGGAATGTAGATATCTTGGCAGAAAAGTCCGTAAATCTTTAAAGCCCACCTTCTCCTGCACTTTGCAGCCAGAAGGTGCAGTTACCTCCTCTGTTTAAATGAGATGATTGGCTTAGAGACTACATGGATCTCACTGAGATACTAGCTCCCAAAGGATGCTTGTTTTCCATGAGATATGGTCCCTCACCTTTGCCTGCTGACTGATAACTCAGATCACTTTACAGCATATTTTGAAAGTGGGGAGTCATTCATTCCTTGGTGTTTTAAGAAATAGTTCACTCACCAAAAGAATTGGTCAGATACACGTGACTGATGTCTGCCGGCAGGAATGAGGGAACACATCTGGAGGCATCTCGGGATTTCTGAACCAGAGATGGTGGAGTAGAAGGCTAGACAGAGGAGAATTTAATAACATAGTGGTCAAGTCATCTTGTATAATTTTTAGTGTATCATGTTTATATTTATTGGTCTGTTACAACAACTAATCAAATATTAACAGAAAATTCAGGAAGACTTATTTGGAGTTGACTTCTAATAAAAAATGATAATGTTTAAAACATAATGGCATTTAAATCAAGAAGATAGAAAGCCACGGATGTGGAAATTTTCTTAGATTAAAAGCAAACTTCTTCAATTTTTGAAAGAATAGTCTCCCTCCCACCCCCGGGAGAATTTACACCAATGTGAGAAAAACAACTAAAACTGATAAAATTTTGCCAGAGCTTCAGGATATTGTAGACATTGCCAAAATCATCATTTCCATCTCCAACATATGCTGCATTTATCTTTATGAGTTTTGGCTCAGAGAAGAAAAAAGATGAATGCCAGAAAGATAAAGATCTACATTTTCATTGGAAAATCTGAATGTCATTTTGGAGAAGTATCATTCCCCCACTGTAAAATATTGATTCAGAGGAAAAGTATTTCAGTTTCTGTTTTCCTTCTTAGGGTTTTTTTTCCCTCTTGGGATGCTTTTTTGTGTGTGTAAAACAGAGCCCTCTCATTCAGATTATTACACTGTTTCATGCGAGTACTAAAAGCAGAGTTGTTTGGATTGGATCCATTTTACCCAAAGAGGTGCTTATGTCTCTTGCAATTTTATCAAACCAGAATCTGTTCCTTAATTGCTGCAGTGCTCTTCAGGTCCAATGGAATTTTTTTCTACTCTTCTGATACCTATCTCTAAAACGTATACTTCACTAATGCTCCCAAATTAACAATCATCTATAGAATACTAGAATCAGCTGTTAATCTTCAGCAGCTTTTGTCCATCATTGCCTATCCCTGTCCTGTATTGCTACATGACATAAAAGCATATAACACGTAAGGTTGATTCCTCCCATTTTCTGATTCAGTGACTGTAACATTGGTCAGCAAACTGAGGATACTTTTGTTAGTGGATAGAGACATCCACAGATTGGAAAGCCCACCAAAGGTATGGGTCCTTGCCCTCCAGTTGAGAGAGAATTTTCAGCAGAGGCAGAGGGACAAAGTGAAAGGCAGTCTGCTTTATTGCTCAAAAGATGAAAAGAAAAGAAAGCACTCAAGCAGGGAGCCATCAGCCAGGATGACCAGTGGAGACAGCTCTAGCTCTGGGTCCAGCCATGTGGACTTTTTTTGGAGGCTTCTGCCATCATGTCCTCTTTCCAAGTGGGCTGGAGACAATTGCCTTTTTTTCAGTCCTATTATGGCCTTTTCAACTGTTGTCATGACAATTGTCAACTGTCATGGCACTGGTGGATGTGTCATTTAGCATGCTAATGCATTACGATGATTGTATAATGAGGCTTAAGGTCTACTGGAAGTCAAATCTCTGCCATCTTGAGGCTAGTTGGTTCTAACTAGTTCATGGGTTTTTGTTTTTTTTTTTTTTTTTGAATTTGCAGCTTCCTACAGAAACTTAGATAGGAGTAATTGCTTTCTATTCAGGGATCTGGTCATCATGCCATTAGCGTCCTCTGCTCTGGTGGTAGTGACAGTAACTACCTGTAAAATGACTCAGGAATGTGCCTCAGACAGTGGGGCCGTGGCCCCCTTCTCCTAGTCACCACCTGCTGGAGCCTGCTCTTTTTTCCCTCCATCTCAGCTGTGCCGGGAGGCAGTCCGTGGGTATCTACAGAAACACCAAGCATCAGCTGTATCTCCTCAGGCCCCCGTTGATTCTATACATAAAATTTCTTGATAGGTTTCAGGCTGATAACACTATTACATGTTGTCTATATAAAGGAAAGCCAATGTCTTTTTGATATTTGGAGCCAATTCTATCTGGGTTCAAAGTTCAGGTTGTAGCATACCTTTCTAGATACATGATATTTATAGAGTTATCATCTATTATTCTCTTTTTTCTTGACTTAGAATGGGATAACTACCTAGTTTAAAGCATTAACTGAGGTATTGTGTATAAAGTGATGAGGGCAGAAACTGACACACAGTGTTTGTCAAAAAATTGCTAGTAGTTATCGCTATTATGATGAATTCAGGCTCCTTGTCAGGGAGGAAGAAATTTTCCTTTACCCTTCTAGGTTCTTCTGGATGGTCTAAGTATTAAACTGAGATGATACCTATTCACAGGAGAAAAATCAAACAAAAGTTAATAACATGTGTACATGGGAGAGACCCAGGAAAACTGAGAAACTTGCCAAAATGACAGAAACACTCATCTTTAATACCACCTTCAGCTAAAGACTAAAGAAGATATTGCAGGTGGTGGTTTGATACTTCAAAGAGAAGGAAGGCAACTTACATGGAGATAGAAAAGCAAATGTTTGGTAAATAAATGTTTCGTAAATGTTTGCTGGATTCTGTGGAGACAATGGAAAACAGAAGGAAGTCCTCTCTCTAGCCCCTGCCTAGAGTTCCCCCACCAATGTAGCCCATATCCTTTGCAGATGTATTTGATGATAGCTCTATTCTGGGAACAGTCCTTTTTTTTTTTTTTTTTTTTTTAAGGCAGTTAGCGGGAAGGTCAAATTTTCTTCCTAAGTCTTTTGGGTTTTCATTGTTTTCATTTCAGCTAAAAGAATTTGCATGCCGGGAGACATTTTAGGGAGTCAAGTTTGGCTCCCCCACAGTCTCCAGATATTTTGCTTCTAGTTACAATATTAAATTCCTGACATAGAACTGTTTCCCTTGTAAAAATTAGGAAACCACTGGAGGAATTAAAAGTCATATATTTTTTTAAAGCCAATAAAAACCTGGGGATTAAAAAAAATCTATATATGAAATTCCACAGAGGTACCTGAATTTTCCAGGGAAGCAGAGGGCAGTGGCTTCCCAATTGTTTTGGGAATATGCTGAATCTTGGGACCTGGGTGGGTAGAGGGTCAAGCCAAACATAAAAAAGACCCTGCTGGGATAAGCAGAAATCAGTGGAATGATGAACAAGCGACACAAGCTGACGTGATGCGTTAGAATGAGCTTACTCCTGTTACTAGCTCTATTATCCTATGTTTGCCTCTGTGATTTCTCCATGTGTAACTGAGGTAGGGGCTCAGGTGTCCTTGTCAATTCACCATCTTGACAAAAACAGGAAGCATCATAACATTCTTTTAAGTAAATAACCACAAACTATTTTGTTAAGCTTTTGACATATTTATATTATAACGTGAGTTACTTTCCATTTCCACTATTAGAAATAATGCTGTAATTATTTTTAATACATATATTTTGAAAGCTTTTTAAGCATTAGTTCCAAGAATTATGATCACTGGATCAAAGTTTATTTATTAAGATTTGTGACTTTACACACACACACATGTTCCCATTTCATTTCCATAGGATTTACTTTCACATGACGGGAATTTTAAAAAGAAAAACCCTATGACCATGGTGTCCTTCTACTGTTTAATAAAGGGTGGGGGACATAGAATCAGTCTGTAGTTCAGCAGTTCTTGGAACTTATTAATCAATTAAATAGTTCATTAACCCAAGAGAAGGGAAAGCCATATTGGGAGAGCCATGAACCCAAATTCAGAAGATAGTTGTAAGCAAAACTTGATGATTAAGATGAAAAAGATTCTGAATCAGGACCAGTACTCACAGCAACCTTAGTTTATTTCACAGGGAGAAGGGATAGTGACATGCTGTGAATACTCAAGTAAAGGGAAATGAAAATAATCCGGAAAGAAGGAATTGCCTCCGGTACCCATACATCTAGAATGAAATGTTCCATCAGCCATGGTTTCCAAAAGCCATCTCAGTAATGGCTTAGAATATTCATATATTGTCCTTTTTTATATAGGAGGTTTCCCTGTTATATTTCCAACCTTCAAAAAGAAACAAATTCAAGAGTGATTCCTTGTTTTTTTTCTTGACTATTCACTCTGTTTTCTGAAAATATATAAAATGGAACATTAAATAAATGGAATCATAAACTAAGATTTACTGAAATTTTCATTCAATTTAAACATTAATTTTTGTAAATCATGTGATTTATAGAGTTGAAATCAAAGAAAACCACCCTCAAAAATACTCTACTTTAAAATAAACAAAACTAAATAAATTATCATGGTGAAATGCTTGATTCTAGAATAGGTATCATGATTTATTGTGGCTCAGTTAATTTGTGAGTAGGCGCTTCACATTATTGCCCTCCTTGGTGTTGTGTTGCCACATTGTATGTTGTTTGTAAGGCTTTAGGATTTTTTCAGTTAAAGGTACAATTATTTCTGTCCTTTTTCTGGAACAAACAGAGAGCAGAAATAGATGAGAGTAGAAAGATTTGATGCAGCTCCCTGTGTAGAATCCCCATGAACTTGTCTCTTCTTCCTTAAACATTATGTGACTAAGTAAGCATACCTGAAAGGCCCCAAGGTCCCATTCTGATCCGGAGTTCAAAATACAGAATTGTTTGTCTGTTAACCCTCCTTAGTTGCTGTTTTTGACCTTCACCATAGGTTTCATACTGAAGC
>NC_045699.1:11455846-11463616 GCF_009834535.1 Camelus ferus
TATTTAAATTAACAAAAATGATGATATAATATCTTAAACAAGTAATTGTAAGATTAAAACTTATTAACTTGTGTACTTACATCTTGACACAGAGCTTTCAACACATGGTAGACAATATTATAAACAAAATATTTTTCGTTCATAAATCCGGAGATAATGTCTATTTTTTTGGTTGGTTATTTTTGTTTTTCAAATATGTTTCCCATAGGATATATTAGCAAAAGCATTGTAGCAGCATGAAAATAATAGTATACCATGGCCAAGTAGAATTTACACCTGTGATTCAATAATTGTTAAGTGTTTAGAATCTGTATCTATTTTTCAGTTTATTATTTGGTCAAAAGTTAAATTAAAAAAAATCATTTCAACAGATGCCAAACATAGATTTAATACAATTAAATATTTCTTTCGATAATAATAGAGAGAACCTATGAATAACCCAGAGCTAACATTATACTTGATGATAAAATACTGGATACTTTCCCCCTAAGATCAGGAACAGGGCAAGAATGTCAGTTCTCACCTTTTCTATTTAACATTGTACTGGAAATTCTAGTCAGTGCAGTTCCCAAGAAAAATAAAGAAAAGGCCTCCAGCTAGTGTTATACTTAACAGGGAAAGACTGAATGTTGCCTCCTGTAACTGGGAACAAGCCAAGGATGACTGTTCTCTTACTCACCAACCTGCTGGGAGTTCTAGCCAGTGCAAAAACTCAAGAAAAGGAAATAAATGGCATACAAATTTAAAATAATAAAATTGTCACTATTTGCAGATGATATAATTATGTGTATACAAAATCTCAAGAAATCAAAAAATTTTTAAATATTCTTAAAAATAATGAGTTGACAAAGTTTTTAGGGTACAAGATTAACATGTAAAATCATTTTATTTTTATATAATAATGAGGGACACATGGACACTGAATTCTAAAATATATTACCATTTACAGTCACTCAAAAAATGAAATTACTAGGTATAAATCTAACAAAGAATGTGCAAATCTTGAATGCTGAAAACTACAAAACACAGATCAAAGAATTCAAGGAATGAACATGTGGCCCAAAGCCAAAATATCACTGCTATAACCTCTAGTACATGTACATGTACATGAAGGGATGAAGTTTATTTGCTGTCTGATTTTTTTTAACTCACTGCATATGTTAGATAAAATCACAAAGTGAAGACTTGCACATGTAATAGTTTAGATTTTCCTCCAGATGGAATTGTTGACTAAGTTTTATAGTCTACTACTCAACACTGTCAGGGGGTAGCAGTGGGCTGCTGTGTATCAGTATACTTCACGCTGCACCCTGACAGGCAGAGTGGAGGCACTGACAGCCACGAGATGGCAGAGCAACTCTCTGCTTGGTTGGTCCCTTTGGTGACCCAGTAGGAAGAAAATCCCATGGGAGTTAGGATGCTGGGATTCTAGAACTCATCTTAGTAAATCTGGAGAACAGTTGAATGAATTGCCAGTCTCTGGGTCCATTCTCAATGTTACAAAGACCGAGATAGTGTTTGCATTTTCTTCTGAATCCCATTCCATTATGTTACATGAGCATTTCAAAAGCCACAGAACCCTCCTAAAGCATCCGGTTCACACTAAGACTCTTACTTACCTAACAGCAGTAGTAATAAATACTGTTACCTGAAACATTACATATTATGATGTCAAATCATAAAAAAAGAAATCAAGGAAGATTGAAACAAAAGGAGAGATATAACATTCATGTATTAAAGACATAATATAGGAAAAATGTCAATTTACCTGAAAGTCATGAAAAGATTTTGACAAAATTGGATTCATAAACCCACAATATTTTTATAAATTATTAAATATTATTCTAAAAGTTACATAAGAAGGCAATAATTGTAACATTAATTTTCACACCGTATGTGAAAGTTGTTAGAATTAACTATCATGGAAAATTCGACAATGGTCAGCTTTGTCCATGGTACCTACAAAATACCCCCAACTTGATGTTCCAGAACTTTAATTTGAAAGGGATGTCCATCTATGTCCACGTGGTAGAGTTTGAAATAGACACCCAGCCAGGAGAGTTGAGAAGTAACAACAGATTTAGAAGAATAGAAACACAGGAAATAATGTTGAAGTCATTTGAATGTCCTTTTATTTATTACCATGTATTTCTGATTAGAAAGATTTAGAACTTTATTATAAATCAGAATTATGACACACGGTAAACACATTCTCATGAAAGCTATAACATAAGCCACTTTAGGGAAAAGAGAAAGCCATTAGCCAGTAATAAGACATTTGACATAATTATATACAAGTATAAATGAAAGATCTAATGATGTATTTTATAGCTACTGTAGTACATTCACCTCCTGGGCTTAACTTCAACAGGGATGAATTATTTTACATGCAGACTAGCTTACATCTACATGGTTGGTGTAGAAATGAAAATCAATAAATCTTTTCTAATGATCTCAAATAAGCAGTGACTCCAGAAGTATTCCCTGACTAGGGAACCGTTTGAAAATAGCATGCAATAAGCAAAACTGAAATGACGCTAGAAGATGTACCGTCATTCACCCGTTGCCACTTAGCTCCAAAAAAAGTATGTAGTAAAACAAAATTCCTCTGGTGTCTTTCTTCAGTTAAATCACTTTTCTAAAATGTAAGACCTCGAACAGGAATCATTTAAAAAATATGAACTATGTTAACATTGATATGTGACTATTCTAAGATTCATATTAGAGGAATTTCCCTGTCCTATCTTCCACTATTTATATATTTTTCTTTCTGTTGCAGAACTAAGTTGGTAAATCCTATACAATGTATTGGAGTCCATCTGATATGAACGTATCGAGCTTTTTTCTAAACTTACAATTACTGGTGGGGGGTGAGGGGAAGGAGTTTGGAAGGGGTAAACTGGGAGTTTGAGATTTGCAGATACTAACTACTATATATAAAATAGGTAAACAACAAGTTTATACTATATAGCACAGGGAAATGTATTCAATATCTTGTAGTAACCTATAATGAAAAAGAATAGGAAAACAAATATGTGTATGTATATGTGTGACTGAACTATTATGCTGTACACCAGAAATTGACACAACATTGTAAACTGACTATACTTTGATTTTAAAAAAAATTTATTGATAGAGTTAAGGCATGACTCTATCACAACAACATTAAGAAGCAAATTTTAGCCAAATTATGGAGTAAACATTGCAAGAATTATATATGCAATTTTAAACTACAATAAAACTTTAATATATGTGTAAATGTATATACATACACATATATACACACACAGATCCATATATAAACTGTAGTATATAGTATAAGGACTATGCTATTATTTTTAAAGGTAGGCTAAAACTGATTGAAAATTATATTTCAAGCACCAAGAACAATGCAAAACAAGACACCCTTGTCTAAAATCTCATCAAGATTCAATTAAAAATATATACTCTAATTAGACATATTTATGGACTAAGAGATAACTAATCTCAAAACTTTAATAAATTTTCTACCTAATGAGATCACAGTTTATTATTTAGCCATCAGTTACTAGCTATTTTAATACAAACAAAAGTTTGGAAGGACCAAATATTTTGGTTGACATTATTTGCATTTTTAGGTCTAACTCAATTATTTAGAATTTATGAAAATATATAAACTTCACAGAATATATAAAATATTGTTATATGCTAATATATAAAATTGTAATCACTCCTTTTAAAATATTAAAATAAGTGAAAAATCACTGATGAAAAATTTAAAATGGTGATACAATATTTAAAAGTAGCATATACCATAGCAGAATTCAATATAATATCAAAATGTGAGTGCATGTTGTGTTCTTTATTAAATTATTTTTATACTCTCCATCATTTATCCAAATTTAACTGAAAAACTAAAGAATGACAAATGGCAACAATTCTTGGCAGAATTAACCAATTCAATATGGAGACTCAAATAATGAAAATTGTCAAACTCATGATTTGCTTATGAGATAATGACAAAAAAAACCATGTGGAAAATTTTGGTCAAAGGGATATTTATTTTGTATGTGTAAGCCTATTTTGTAGTGCTATTTTGTTTTAAACTTGAACTTTATTTACTTTATTCAGTGCATATTTATTTACGAAGTATTATTTGGCTGCCAACATATATATGTATATATACACTTATAAATTATGACTTGCTATATATGAAAAAATGTGTAAGAATAGATGAGATTTTACCAGTTTCTTTATAGTTTTCATTCTCAGATTCTGTTGCATGAGTCAGAACTACTAGTTTTATCCTCAAACATATTTATATTGTTTATATTATTTACATTTACAGTTTTTAAATATTCACATTCAAAAAATTTTAAAACACTAAAATTATAAAATAATATAAAAAATGTAGAATGTAGAATTGTAATTTAGAGTTGTTAGGATCACAATCATGGTTTCCAAACTGCAACAAAAGGTACTATGTTCTGTTTCATCTTTTCTAATATGAAGCCAATAATACCTATTTCATAGTTATTCAAAAATTAAACATACATTTTGGCTATTTATAAGGATCATATTAAGTGATCAAAAATATTAGTTCTTTTAGATTTTACTGTTTCCGAGTCCAAACTCGTTCTGCTCGCCACACGACAGGCCAGTAAACCGGGAGACAAGGTGTTGGGACAAGGAATAGTGACTTTATTCAGAAAGCCGGCCGACCAGGAGGATGGTAGACCAATGTCTTAGAGAATCATCCTGCTCTAGTCAGAATACAGAAAACAAGGGAGGGGGTCTGGTTGGTTGTTGCAAACTCCTTGCTGCAGGCATTCTTTGTTCTTGCAGCCCTCCTGGTGGGCCAGGTCATGGTGTCCCTATAAGCTTCCAACAAAACAAAGGTTGTTCTCTATTTTGCAACTTGCCATCTCTACATAAGTGCAGAAGTGCTAACATCCTTAAAGGTCAGAGCCCCGAGGACAGGCTCTCCTGTATGTTTCAGGCTCAAGGCGACATTGTTTTACAAAAGGTGCAGAGCTGGCAAGACTAAGCCTAGAAAACAGGGCGCAGTGGTTAAAACTAAAGGAACAGATCCAACATAGAGTCAGATTTGTCTCCTCTATTACATTATTTCAATTTAATTTTAAAAAAATGAATGATAAAACATAAAATAGAAAATGATTAAAACAGGGCAGAGTAAATTCCAAAACTAATACAACTCACATTTGAATATTGCATGGAAAACACTAAAATACAACAGCGTTTTTCATTAAATGTAGATAAATATGATTAACTTTCTACAAACTTGTCTACATTGTTCAAACTTCCTCTAACGAGTAACGTGGCATTGTTAAAGTTGAAATGTATTTATTTTACTTAAACACACTATAATCTGAAGAAAAACCTAGCAAATGAATGAGAAACAAAAGGAAATGGAAGTGTGGAGGAAAGATCTAGGAATAATCTTTGAGATAATTCTCAGACTGGCCTGGAATTACCTGCATGTGCTGTAAACTGAGTGCATTGTCATTTGTGGAAATTACCATAAACATCATATTATAAAAGACTAAAGAAGATATATAAAGTTAAATCAATTAAGAAATTAGGATTTTTTAAAATAAGAATAGATACATAAACAGATAGATGTGAGGGAATAGATTTTAAGATTAAGTTTAGATGGATAAGTACCAATAATTAATTCCAGGTAGCAAAGGAATAAGAAATATCGAGACTTTTTAGCTATTTTTAGTATTTGAATAAAGTAAAATTCACTGTTAAAAGTCCAGCAAAGATTTTCTGCTTAGCTTATTCAAAATAATATATTGCATGCTATGATCTTCCCAAATCAAAAAGCCTTTATACAGACAGCCTTTGAAAATAATAGAGTGAGAAAACACAAAGAAAATAATGTAGGCTACTTGAACATATTGCACTTTCTTCTGAGAAGTGACTGCCATAATATTAGACCCATCCATCCCACATCACACGACTCACCTGCTTTACTATCTTTCAGTTCTTAGCACGAACACACTTCCTTGACATGTCTTCCCCACCCTCCAAGATTAAATTAGGACCTCCGTGAATATTTTTTGTTTATCGGTTCATTTGTCTACGTGCATCACTATGAGCTTTTTGCACATTGCTTTTCTACCACTCATCACACTCTGGATTTGCGTCAGTGCTCCCACTGCACTGTAGACCTGAGGGCATCACCTTAACCTCTCTCACATCTGGTCCTCTGTATGTCACGTAATTCCTGGAGCATAATAGGTGAGCCATTGCATGTATTTGATGAATGCATAAATGAAATCATTGTATTTCTCTGTGACTAATTGTTTTGGGCATAATTTTATGAGCTTCTTTAACATTTGCATATCTTCTTTGGTGCAGTATCTGTTTAGATAGTTTGACCACTACTACTGAGCTGTTGGCTTTCTTTTAATTGAGGGTTTTTTTTTTTAATTGAAGTACCATCAGTTATAATATGTCAAATGTGTACAGCAATGTCCCAGTCATGCATGTACATACATATATTCATTTTCATATTCTCTTTTAATTGAGTTTTGAGAGTTTTTATTCTGGATACTAGTGTGTTATCAGTTACATAATTTGCAAATATTCGGCCACTCTGAGGTTTGTCTTTTTACTTTTCTATGAGTGTCTTTACAAAGAGCACAGATTCCTAATTTTGAGAAGTCCAATATACTTTTTTTTAATATTAATTAAATACCATTAATATTGTTCTGGTGCCTTACCTAAGGAATATTTGCTTAATTCAAGATCGTAAATATTTCATTCTATGTTTTCTTATAGAAACTTTATGATTTAAGTTTTACATTTAGCTTATAATGCTAAATGTCATTTTTAGTTTTTTTCCCCCATATATTGTGAGGTTGCATAGATGTCCAATTCTTCCAGAACCATTTGTCGACAAGCCGTTCTCTACTTTCTCCCCTGAATTGCCTTTACACATTTGTGGCTAATCAGCAGAAAATACCCATCTCTGGATCCATTCCTGTATTCTGTGTTCTGTCCCACTGATCTGTATTATCTACCTTCTCGCCAATACCAAGCTGCCTTGATTCCTACAGCTTTATCATAAGTCTTAAAGTCAGAGTCAGTCCTCTGACTGTTTTCCTCCTTCGCTCTAGTGTTGGCTGCGTGGGATCCGTTGTATTTTATAAACTTCAGATTCAGTTTATTGACATCCACAAGGTGACTTCCTGGGGTTTTGATTGCTTTGTGTTACATCTATGTATCAGGTTGGGGAAAACTGAAATCTTGGCAATAATGTGTCTTTCTGTGCATAGAACTTAGAGCATCTCTCCTTTCGTTTAGACCTTCTTTGATTTCTTACATCAGAGTTTTATGATTTTCCTCATATTGATCTCATACATATTTTGTTAGTTTTATGCCAAAGTATTTCATATTTTGGTACTAATGTAAACGATATTTTGCCTTTAACTTTAAATGATGATTTTTTATTGCTGGTATATAAAAAAGCAATTAACTTTTGTGTATTAAACTCATATCCTGCAACCTTGCTCTAATTGCTTATTAGTTCCCAGGAATGTTTTTTGTTGGTGGTGATTCTTTAGAATTTTCTACATAGACAGTAGTGTCATCTGTGAACAAAGGCCATTTTATTTCTTCTTTCCCAGTCTGTCTGTTATTTTATTTTAATGTCTGATGCATTATCTAAAACGTTTAGTACAATGTCAAACATTATGTGTGAAAGCACGTATCCTTGCCTTTTTCCTGATCTTATTGGGGAACCATCTAGTTTCTCACATT
>NC_045699.1:11463716-11508633 GCF_009834535.1 Camelus ferus
TTTAATCTGAACTACTTCTTATTATTTCTAGGTCTAAAATTACTATGTATTTTTATTACATTTCCAGGAACTAAAGATGATTTGCAAATGTAATTGCAAAAAGAGATAATTTTAATATCAGAAGATTGCAAAGAAAACAAAAGAATGAGGAATTTGACTGAGTGTAACTCTTCTAAGGAAAGACAACACCAGCCTGCAGGCGTACACACATCTAGGACATCCTGTTGATGGTAACATTTTAATTCACGGTAAGCATTATTTTAAGTGCAATTGTTTTGATTGTTTTTGCATTCAGCTCTTGAACTTTTTACACTTAAACTAAAACTTACTTCAGTAGATGATCCATAAGAATTTTCTATATGTGGATATATTACTTTTGACTATCACTCTATACCCTGCATGTCCTTTGCTGAAACTGAAGTAAGAAAGGAGCTATTTTGGTAGAGAGTTCATTCATTATCAGTGTTACTGGGGACGCAAGATAGATTTCTTGTAGTTTACCAACGAATCTGCAGGGCATCTGGCCCAAGCTAGAAAGCGGTGGGACCTGCTGAGATTTGCTGAAGGCCTGTGTGGATGAGAGAGCTCATGCGATAACCAGCCTCACAGTTCGTTTAGGTCCATTTGTAAAAACAGTAACATCTGATTGTGTGACACAGGCACACCAAGAGACTGATGCTTTTGATTTAGACTTTCAGTCAAACTAAGAAATTCAAAAAGCTTGACCTTAGGTAATCTAGCTCAAGGCCTCCTGTTTCCAGCAATATTTACTTGACTCTCTTTTTATAAGAAAGTCACCGTTAAACAATGTTTTAAAAATCTATCTTGACAGATATAAATGTTAAAGAAAACATTTTTAAAAATATTTCACTTGATCCCCCGTGGATGCCCATATCCCAAAAGGAGAGGAGACGTCTCTTACAGTAATGAAATCATGTACCACTTCCAGAACGCCCTTCCTATAGGTACTTCTTGAATAGTTATTGTCAGAGAAGAGTTCTCTCTGTGCAGTTATCACTCATACCCTTGAGAAAAGCCCCAAGAAGGGTATAACTCATGGTTTACCAGGGAAAAAAGAAATACAATTGTATGTGTGTGCACATTGATGTTCGCTTTCCTCGCTCAGTCCCTTGAGAAAAACCAGTAGCGTCATTTTGCTGTAAGTGACTCTGTAGCCATATAAGGTCCTCATCCAAGTAGCCTTTATCCTCAGTGAGCCTGGGGGGGGCTTTAATTTAATGGTTTTTGGTCATAGACCTCAACTTCCTTCTTACAGCAGTGCTTTTCTCTATATCACATCGTACTCAGTTTTTAAGTTGCCCGAATCAAAAGGACCAGAATTAGATAGACTTTGTTCATCAGAAAAAAAAAAAGTGGCTTTGCAACAGATAAGTTTCAATAAAACAGCAAGTGGGCTGGGTTGGCCACAGTTGTCCTTAGATAAGGACGCTCAGGGGGTCACATGGGAAATTACCCTGGACAGTTGGGACTGTGGCTTGAGCTGAGTGCTCCCAAGAACCCTGATTCTGGAAGTGATTTTAATTTTTCCATAAATTCATTTTAAAACTTGATAAGCAAAACAAAATGGTGGTGTACGTGATTCCAGTTTCTTTCAAGAAGGCAGCAAAGGGAAGAATTGAAAGTAAGAATAATAATAGTTATTATGATAATTTATACACCTAAGGCTGTAGACCGTGGTCTAAAAGGGGACAACTTAAAGATACCAGCTTCTGGGTTCTATTGATATTTTGGTGTTTTTCACATTTCAAAAAAGGGTTTAGATTTATGAAACTTTTTGCGCTGATTTGTAGTGATCAGATTTACAGTGTGTCCCATGTGTCTCCTGTCACCTTACTAATTCTCTCTTCATTTGCTGTTGAATATCTTGCCCTGAATGACTTAAAGGTATAATTCAGGTTTATTCTTATAACAGCTGCATAATATCCCATTGACTATTGTACTATGACTTATGTGCCCCATTTATGACCTGTCCAATTTTCTATGATTACGTAATAATGCACTGAGAAATTGGGGACTACACACTTGTTGAGATAAATCTCTCAACACTTAAAGTGGCCCAGGCTTTTAGTAACAGTAGAAATAAAAATGAACATACTTCTTGGAATCACATCACCAAACAAGGGTCATCGCTACTGGCTGATATTTTTAGGGGAAAAAAAACCCCACTATTTGAAGTCATTGCTTTTTATATCATTCATTATCCTATTGTCCTTGAAATAAATGGTCTTTAGACATCAACAGGGCAGGTACCAGGATCCAAAAACAAACACGTTGACTCTTTCTACTACTATACAATTATGGGATACAAATGTGTATGTGTAAATACATGCATGAACATATTTTTAAATCAAGTGCTTTTCTGTCAAGTATAAAAACTTATGGAAACAAAGTATACCTTTAATGGTATTCTCCTGTTAAGCACAAATTCACCTTCCTTCATATGTCTTATGGTCAGTATCTCACCACTTAGACAACATGGGTGGCATCCATGAATTTTCCACGTACAACGCAAGGGGCTTCCTTCCATCTGAGAATATGGATCTTTGAGAAGATGTGCTTGTCTTGCGGACTGCCATGTTCCCATCAGGAATATAATTCCTAGTGCTTGTATCAGAAGAGTCTACAGGATTGGTTGTACTTTGTCATTGTTTTCCCCTAAAAATAGCCAACATTAGACCTTTGCTGTGACTGGTATTGCCTCACAGGAAAGTTTGTCTTGGTCTAGAGGAAAAATCGATTATGACTTTTAGTGCATAGTAGAAGCAGTTTTCTGAAAGCCAAGACACTTTTTTTTACTGATAAAAACAAGGATGCTTTGAATGCAAAATGAAGGATGCTTGTGTGTATTTTCCTGGACAGAATATTAGAAATTTGCTGGTGTTCCCTCAAAAAGGGGGGCAAATAGGAGGTAGATTATTAACAGAAAGGTGTGGTGTTAATGTGGGTGGAGTAATGACACACTCAGAGTGCTATGGGAAAAATAGCCAAATGTTGTGGAAATTCAGATTCTCATCCCCATCCCAACAAACCATATGAAGTCTGTGGTAGGGTTGAGTGTTTGGAACGTTTAGAACAGAGAGCAATGGACAGTGGGAGTCAGGGCGTCATGCCCAAAGACCAGAAGGGTGAGTGACACTGCAGTGGATGGTGGGACCCAGCAGCACTTAGAGGCCAAGACCAAGAAACCTTGTCCCAGAGGAGGCCGGTGATGTCATGGTACCGTGAGGGCCATAAGTCTTGTCATATCATAGACAACTTCTGTAAGTCTCGTGTTTTATTTTTGATGAACCTTTTTGGGTTTCTAATTCTTGACTAGGTAAGTTATTTCTAGACCATGAGTTACCCTCCAGTGGGAGCAGCTAGAGAAGTCTAGCTGCACCAATGAACAATACAGAATTACCACCAGATGATTACTGTTCATTGTGAAGCTAGTATATATCCATTTCCGATCTTCAAGCTGGAGAGCAGGTTGATGTCCATATCTTGCAGTCAAATGTTCTGTCTAGCAAGTATTTTCCACATGAAATTTTAGGTCAGTGGGAACACAAATGGGCTTGTTTTCCTGCAAACATGGTTTTCCTCAGGCAAGAAGTTATGAAGCAACATGTCTGCTTGATTTTTTTTTTCAGTCAGAACAGACGGAGCACCCTCTCCCCACAGATGTCTTTATAACTGTTTGTGCTTTTATTTTTGTCTTTCCATAAAATGTTATACAAAGAGCAAGACAAAGTCCTATCAAGGATACATTAACAAGACTGCGAGGAATCCAAAGACTCAGTAAGTTATCTGAGCAGCCACCTCTCCCATCCCCCACCCCCATTTCCCTTAAGCAGGGGGTTTAGGGTGACTAAAAGCCGGAAGCAACAACTGGACTTTTTAATTCTGGCACGTTGGTGGGAGCGTCCTGCATTATGTATGAAACAGGTGGACGCTCGGAGTAAAAGAAGCCTGTCCAGCCAACACTTTGTAGGTGGAGCTGCTGACCCATTTTCCCCACCCCGTCTCTCAGGATATTATCTGTCTTAGCTCAGCTTCTCGTTTGAAAGCTGAGTATGAGACAAACTTACAGGCAAGTAAGCTTATTTTGGAAAGTTATCTCAAGGAATGAAAGAGAAGGACTGGGAATCATTAAAAAGAAAAGAGGAAAAGCCAGTAGAAGAATGAATTTTCAAAGGTTGCCTTTGTGGGCAACTGTACCCCTTCTGGCCTGGATCTTCTAAGGACCTCCAGAGAGGCTGCTTCCAGCGATCTGTGTGAGGACCGGAATGGGGAGCATCCCATCAGCAACTCCTGCCTCCCGTTGCTGATGCAAGGAGATGCCCTCTCCTTTGTACCACTCCGTTGTGCCTGAGCGAGTTCAGGGTGCGCTCCCATTTTCACCTGGGAGATGTGGACATTTTAATACACTGAATGCTCTTTTTGATGAGTTTGTGAGATTGGAGCAGTTCAGCATAACCAAGTGTGAAAATCAATAAATCCCCTAAGGAATTAAAAAAAATACAAAAAAGCTCCCCAAACACCCCCCCCTAAAAAACCCCTGGCTTTCTGCTTCTGTGCTGGATCAGAAAAAACACAGAAGCAGAAAGCCAGGGCTACACGGAGCAGCTGAAACAATCGCAGGCGTGTTACAGCTGTACGAAGCTGGTTGCTGCAGGGACGGCCACAGTTGAACGTGGGCTACGAGAAATGGGAGGTAGGGCACAGGAGGTGTGCAGTGTTCTAATTCAAATTGTCTGTGAGGTGGGCTCAATTAGACTCCTCTTCTCAGTAAAACTGGAAGGTATTATTTTAACCCAAGGCTGTATTATGATTAACTGGCAGTGACTAACACACAATATATGTGCCTTGTTTATTTAAAGTAATAAGAAATATTATACAATATATCAAGCATTTGTGTCAATGGCTCAGGGCTTGTTCTGAGTGACAAATCTTAACACTTGTGCTGACATTTTGGTTCGGTGATGTTTGAGATTTTAATACAAGTAAGTTAAGATGAGGAATAGTCTGGACAACTAATGCAAAGGTTGATTAGTTGGAGTGAAATCGTGACAAAGAGAGATCATGACTCTTCCAATTCACTTTCCATATTTCTCAGCCTTACAGAGAGAGGCAAGACCCTTCTAACTGCCAGGAACTATTAGGATTGGGGGACATTTGATCCAGGAACAGCCAACGGAATAAAATGAGCATCTCTTAAATTAATCTTAGCACTTAAAAAATAATTCTGAGGCAGTAAGTTTTTACAAAGGGAAGGAATGGAAATATGGAAGCAGGTCTGAATCCGATTGATTCACAGCACTCATGAGAGCACGTAGGGTCAACCACATTGGTCTCAGCAAGCTGGCTTCAGGAGGAGAATGTTACGTCTACTGTACTTGGTTTCTCCAAATCAGAATTCCATCAGCCCCTGGCCGTGTGCAAGGCTGGCACTGCTTCTCGCACTCATCAGTGAGTCAGTAGTTTTCTCACATATATCCTGAGATTGTCTAGCTTGGAATTTTCCTGTTTCTCTCCATGTGTGTCTGACAAGTTTCATATTCTTTGCATTGGATCTCTGTCTACATAATACACATTTAGTTCACATAGTCCCACAAATCTCTTATTTCTTCAGTACAGAACATTCATTGTTATTTTTCTAGCTGTCTGTATGCTCATTTAGTGTTATACATGCTAAATCTAAGTTACATAATTTATGCTCACATTTTATCTTAATACTGTTTAATCTCAGATACAAATATTAGATATAAATAGAAAAGCAATGAGAGGTGCTCAGATGACAACTTGTATGAAGATCTTAGCTCATGCTCATTTTATATATTATACATATATATTGATTGATTGATATTTATATAAAGTCAGGTATAAATTATGAGAGCCTTGGGTTAGCACTGAAACCTCATTTAAGTTCATGATATGGAAGATTTTCCCCCATGGCCACTGTGGTTCTATATTAATCAATAATCAATTTGTTCATTTATCATTTTGCCAAACAAAATGTGAGTTTCTAAAAAGGTCACTCTCAGATATTGAAGCCAAGTATGTTTACAGTTCAGAATTTATAGTGATAACCATCTAGGTTCCTATGGTTAAAGATCTTTTGTTACTACTTACTAATGCCAACACATGAATTTGTGGATTATAAAAGGTAAGACTTTCCAAAAGTAAACACCTGCTACAACATTCTTATTTGAAAATGCCTTTCTTTGTGCTGCAGTTGCTTAGATGGAAAAGGAATAATTTTATTGCCAAGCATTGTCTAGGGGCCTTCCCCCAAGATCCTAATTATTTTATATATTAACTTTCTTTTTATGTATAAGTTACTATAAAATATTAAGCAGTGAAAAATGTCTCAGTATTTACATTTGGAGATAAAAGAAGTCTTTTACTCTAAAGAAAGTATTTTATGTAAGTATATTTCAGAAGTCTAAGTGAAACTCACATTGCTTGACATTAGCAATTAGTTGTAACTGATGAATTTATATTAAATAACATTGGTTTATATATTTAATTTGCAGTTTCCATAATTCTGCTTTGTGAAATACTTTAATTTTTAAAATGTTTTATTATTACCTTTTATTTTGAATTAGACACTGCACATTATATATGTATTCTTATAATGCCTATATTTTTTTAAGAATGGTAATCTTTCATGAGTTCATGGAATTATGATGTCTGTTTTCACCTCATAGCTACATCTACACCTCTGAAACTATAGTCCATAATCTGGAAATTTAAAAATATATATTTCTAACTAATTCAAAGGTCAAAGAAGAAATTATAAAAATGTAAAGATTTTATAGCTTCTTGAAATGTGATATTTTTGAAAAAATTCAGACTTCTAATAATGTTCTGTAAGTTATTTAGTATGGTGTTCCTCCATAAAAAAAATGAAGTTATGCAAAATTACTCAAATTTCTTTGAAGGGACTCCCATCTTTAAGTAATGGATTATATATCTAGTGTTCCTCAGAATATACCTTGGGTAATACTTCCCTGAAGAAATATATGACAAATAAAGAAGTGTAGATTTTCACCTTTTTACATTTTATAAAGCACAGATAAAGAAATCTTATATATTACTTTGATAATGGCTTTCACACAGAGAGAATAAAAGATGCCATGATGTAAGAACAGAAAACTGATTTTAAGTTATGTAGCCTTTAGAACTCTATATTTAGGTACGTTTATAGAACAGTTAGGTCACATTTGGTAGCCAATGACAGCAAAATGGTAACAGTGATGAAAACTGCCATCTGAAAGGGGGCATGGAAATGACACTGCAGTTTCTCATCCTTGAACCCCCTCGAGTCTTGTTGACTGGGAATAACAGAATCTCTCTCGCCTGCGGTGGAGGGAGTTCCCTGGCTGCACAGGTTCAGTTTGTTCTAGGCAAGGCTCCATGTACAGCAACCCCCCTGATTGTATCTGGGAGGTGCACTGAATAGAGACCACACCTTCCAGGGACTAGCCCACCCCGACCACTCTCACCCTCCCAGTGCGAATGCTAGTGTGAGCATCCTTCAGAGAGGTGAATAATCTCAGGTACTTACTGGCCAGAGTTGGAGTCCCCTTTTCCAAATCACTCCCTTAAAACCTGAACAAGCTTCACAGCTATTTGACCTGAGACAATCAGATGTGCTAGAAGCCAGGGCCAGAAAGAGGTCATTCAGCTGGAACACTGGAGCCTGGATTCAGGCCTGTGAAGTTTGTTAAGCAAAAGAGCTGCCTTAGTCTCCAAGCCCCGCCCACGCCTGCACGGGGGCCCTGCCACTCGCAGTCTCTCTTCCCTCAGTGTCACTGCTAAGGTGAGGAGACACGGCTGAGATTGTCCCCGCCTTCTATACGCACCCCTCAAACAATTCCCTTTCTTTTCTTATTTCTTCCTTCCTTACTTCCTTTTCCTCTCTCTCTCTCTCTCTTTTTTTTTTTTTTTTTGTTTATAATCAGGTCAAAGCTTCTACATAAGGCTGTGGGTTTGTAGGTAGGAGGTAGCGTCAGGCTTTCCTTAGGTTCCCCTAGGCTCTCATCTTACTTGTCTGCCGAATCTTCAACCTAACAAATGCTTCCTAACACCACTTTGCCCTAACTTTTGCTTGATGTGTAGGATTTGCCTTTTCCAGCTCAGCGAAGCTACAGATGTTCAGAATTTCGGTCATTTTTTATTTCAGCCCACAGGCAAAAGGAGCTACATTTAGCAAAGCTCTATTTTTTTTTAACCCTGCTTTCAGATGAACTGACTTCAGAAAAGGCTTTGTATCTTTTGGGACCTTACTTAAAGCTGCAGAATTAGCCAGTACATTCAGACATGACAGCATTTTCCTGCCTCAGTTCTTAATTTTGCAGGGTCAGTAGACACAAAATCTGAGTCCCAGTGGGCAGTGATCACAGACTCACAGCGCTTTTACTCACAACGATCGCCAGCTTCCATTGTTGAGGGAGGAGAGGAGGAGTCCTTACCACCCTTTGCCCTGTTTTGTTAGTTCAGTTAGTTCAACTTTCAGAATCTGTTCCTATCAGCCCTTATTTCCCTGTACCAAATTCGAAATCAGTTCAGATGCTTTTGATCACAAGCAATGGACGGCTCACATAACTCATGCCTCAGGTGGATTTTATAACTCCTACACAAAGCCCTCATGTTCACTCTTACTGCCCTGGTGGAAGTCACATTAACAGCCCAAAAGAAATCACTTTGGCCAGGAATTTGCTAACAAATTTAATCAATTCCCATGGGCTAGAATTTGGAGATTGAGTAGAGTCAGTTTTCAAAAGAAGTCCCAATGACAATTAGCTACAGTTTGACAAGAAAGGAGGGGACTTGGCAGCTTAAAATTCAACCAGCAGATGTGTACTATCTCTATAAGTCATTCTGAATCTTATAGATGGGGTTTGTATATAGTATTAAACTCTCTGCCTTAGAATCCAGATGGTATTTCATATCAGTTATAATTAAAATGAACTCCCTCTGGAAGCTAAAGTGACAATAAGTAACCCTAGTGAGAACAATTTGTAAATATTATGTGGCTGCCATATCTAAATTAAAAAAAAAAAAAAGATTACCTAGAGGCCATGCAAATTAAATTGGCAATTAGTTTACATTCCTTGTCTCTTGTGTATAAGATCTTTGAACTGTAAATTAAATGTATTTAACATAAACAAGGCAAAATACAAAATCTTTGACTAAATGAGCTTAGAAAGTGCCCAAAGACCCATTAGGGAGCTCTTTGTGAAAAGATGGTTATTCTTACAGAGGTCACTGAGCTGTCAGGGATGCAATTATAGATCGCAACCACACGTTTGTAAGAAAGCCCTGGCTCTGAGATAAGAAATCTGGGTTCAAAACCCTCAAACATTATTTGATAATGCAAAGACATACGTGGGTTACAGCATTGTATTACGCTGCCATAGATATCAGTAGTTGGCCGGAAGAATTGTTGGGAAGATCAACTGATAAAACATAAATGAATTAACTTAGCAAACAACCTAACACATAAGTAGGTCCTCAAAAACTAGAAGTAACTCAGTTACTTACTTTTGTTAAATACTAATTTTTGTTAGAAATAAAAAGAATGAGTGGCATTTAATTGATTTCCTACCCTCTTACCGCACCTTTGCTTTTTATGATTGTTACAAAGCCGCTTCTATTGTCTCTGAATCCGCACCCTCATCCACGATTGTGGTGTCATGAAGAGAGCAAGTAATATTCCCAGCTGAGTCACATTTAAAACTCTTCATTTGTGGAGAATTTCTGACTATTATGCGTGCTATTGCCTTTAGAGGATCCCTGTATACCGTTGATCATCATAGCAGCCCTGGCTTTTTTTAATAACTCATGTATGACTCAACTATGCTATTACATTCATACATTTGATTTTGCACCTCAGCATACTTTTTTTTTTTCAGAACTCAAAACCCCTGTCAGTTTTACATCTCCAGCTCATACCCTAGGGGGAGCCATAAGATAGGTGCTGAGATCCCAGTCCAGAATGTTCCGTGTGTTATTCTTGTGTGTCTCAGAAATGCACAGAAAAAAATACGTTTGCTTTGTCAAATAAATCATACTTGCTTCTGCTTTCACACTCAGGAAACTTCCTTTCAACAGGCTTGGTCCAGGAGCCATAATTATAAATAAAGCTCCAGAGAGAATGAGTGGATTCTTCAAAGTCACTGCTTTCCCTCACCACATTTATTTTAACCATCTCTCTCATTTCTTCTGTTTGCTTATTTATTTATTCAACAGATTTTATTAGATATCTCCTGTTCCCCTGAGTACAGGCTAAGTACTGGGGACGTGATGAGCCAGCACAAACCTGGTAAGTAGTCTTACTGAATTCACAGAGATGGACAGCATGGATCACTTCAAAGAGGCTTTTTGGCATGTGTATCTGATTTAATAGCCCTGAAATGTTTAGGGGCGGGACATTCTATTAATTCCCATGGATTCTTAATGGGAGCTCTCAAATACATACTTTTACTTGTGTAAACATGATTAATGGAGCATAGATTTGGTCTCGCTAAACACCAACATACCCAATTGCATTGCCTTTTGATTCTCCATCCGTCAGTCCTTTAGAGACTCCCTTCCAACTCTCCTGATGCCTCTCTGGTTCCTCCACTTAAACATTGCTTATACAACCCAGTCATACTGAATAACTTAGGTTTGCAAACAGGGAAAGCAGTCACCTTCCTGTTTTGAAAATACATACATATGTGAGAGGGGTTTTGCCAAAGAAAGGACAATTCTGGATCTTCAATGATGAAAATTATTTACAGCAGTGGTCATAGCCACCAGAAGTCACTGTGCGACTGTACGTAAGGCTTTGCACAGGGCGAAACCTCTGTTTTGACTCCCTTTCCAGTATGTTTGGATGATGAGCATGGTAAGTATGGACTCAAGCCATGAATTCTAGAGAGCGTCTGCCATGATTTGTTTAAAAAACCATGTTGATGTTATAATAATATCTTCCAGGACTCTGCCTGGATAAAGGGGGACTTCTGAAGAAGAAACAAAATGAACAGAATCAGTCGTAATTTTTTTTTGTTTTGAAATACGCAAGTCAGTTTTGGGTTGGGGGCCATGGATAGCCTGTGGGATAGCTGGAATGGAGACAAGTCAGGGAAGAGGTCATGACTACCAGGAAATCAATAAAATAAAATGAGGTGTATCTGTTTTTTTCTGTCTCAGGAATCATTACCTGTCCTGACTTCTCTTCTTTATCTTCTTTTTTAATGGTACATCACACTCTCCAGTCCATTTACACAGTTGATCGAATTTGTAGGGGGCATATTCCTGATTCAGATTCAACCAATTATTTTTTTTCTTTTGGTTTCTGTTTTTGTAATTTAAAATGGTCAGTGACCATCTCTCTTGACATGTGGTCTCGAAAAATAAAGAAGGCGAGAAGAATATAATTCGACACAGAGAGAGGGAAGGAGGCAGGTGATAGAAAGCAAGTTCTGACTCAACTTGGAGTCAGTTTGCATGCCCACCTGTCTGCATCCTTGCCCTTGATTTCCGCAAGACATTTGGATACCCTTATAAAAATTTCTGATTTTTCCTATTCTACTTTTAGACTGTCTTTGCTAAGATTTCAAACTTTGTATTCACGTTATGGAATGCTTTCCTTCAAATAATAGGTTGTTATTTTTTAAATAGCCCTTAATGTTGTCCTGTACATCTACTCAGCTGATCAGAAGCTAATCATGTGATGGCACTTAGGGTCATTTCTTCCAAACTCAGGGTGGGTCCATCTGATGAGAGTTTCTCTTTTGGACTTTGGTATGATACTGTTGGTAATATTCCTGTGTAACAGATTTTCAACCTTGAAACTTCTGAAATCTCAAATAAAATGACTATCAGATTTAATGTGAAAATTTTGTTGACAGAGAGATCATTAGCAAATGTAAGAAAAGAATAGTTTTGCCTTAACCGTGTTCTTGGTTCAACTATTCAGTTACCCTGACTGTTAACCATTTCCTGAATGATTCAAGCTTCAAGTGAGTTCAGAACAAGCAGGCCGTGGCCAGGTGTGTGCCCTGTGGCAGAATCAATGCCCACCCAGCTCCTGTCCTGTCACAGAGCGTCCTGAAACATTCAGACCGAAGGGAGCTGATGTTTTGTTTCTGATGGGTCAGATTTGGAGGTCTGTACCATCAAAAACCATAGGAGGCACATTTAGCCATGTTTTTCTCTTTGTTCTGTTAATGTCCAGAAGCAGGGATGGGAGTCTCCTACAGAACAGGCTTTGTTCATTATTTGCTCTGGATCCTTGCCGTGAAGCAGCGCACTGACTCCCTGTGTACAGGGGGTAGAAAAGTTGAGCGTGAGGCTGTGGTGAGCTGTGGTCAGGCCAGGCCACAGAAAACCGACAGGCAGACTTAAAAGAGAAACTTGTAGTCACTGCGGCCTGAATATAGTTGAGGAGTGACCCTGTGCAGGCAAGGCAAGAAACTCAGGGCCTATAACCCTAATATTAAGTCTGGTGTCCATGACCTGGTAAAAGCTTTATTTCCAATTATTGTGTAAGTAATTTCTATCAGCTGGTGTGGGTCCACAGATTTTCTGACTTCATGGACTGAGACTGCTACAGCTGAGCTGTGGACAGCACCACGTTTACACAACCTGATGAGACATGAGGGAGGAAACAGTAGGCAGGCCCAGCTACCTACATGCTATTTGTAACTGCCCTTCTTATTATTCGCCTTCCCGAGTAAGCCAGCATGAAAACAAATTTGAAACAAATCCAAATTGTCACTGTTTTCTATCCGTTTATGCATACCAACTCTGAAGATCTGGCCAGATGTCAGTGATTGATCTTTTCTTTTCTTTTCTTTTCTTTTCTTTCTTTTCTTCTCTTTCTTCTCTTTCTTCTCTTTCTTCTCTTCTCTTCTCTTTCTTCTTTCTTTCTTTCTTTCTTTCTTTCTTTCTTTCTTTCTTTCTTTCTTTCTTTCTTTCTTTCTTTCTTTCTTCTTTCTTCCTACCTTCCTTCCTTCCCTCCCTTCATTCCTTCCTTCCTTTCTCTCTCTCTCTTTCTTACTCATTACACACACAAAGAAAAAATGAGAAACACACATAAATGTCAGAAAAGTGCCAAACAAGAAGAGAATTAACATTTATCGAGTACTTAGTGTCATGCCCTGCTTTAAGTACTTTTTAGTTATTAACTCACTCAGTGACTATTATCCCCAATTGACAAATGAGGAAATTAGGTACTAGAGCAGACTTCTGTATGGTGATCACAGAGTTAGAAGTCATCAGAGAGAAGATGTTCACCTAGTGACTTGTACAAGCTCAGAGTAATAAAAGCTGGAACCAGAATTTGACCAAAGGATGTCTGTCTCCAAGATTCCAGCTCTTAATCTGTTTTTGACATTGTCATTAAACACATATCCTGTTTTTCAAGCAAAATATTTTATCTCCCCTTTACAAGTAAGGAAACTTGAATCCTAAGAAATGGTATCAGTTCCCTTTGTTGCTAAGTTACGGAATGGTACAACTGGAATTCAAACCCAGGTTTGTCTCCTTTAAATGAGACAGCAGAGCCCTGTCTATCTGCTAGTTTGCTAACTGATAATGAGCTATTTCTGTTTGTTTAGTTATTCAGATACTGTTAGATTTTCCCCAGCTTGTTTTTGCTCTTCCTGAGACATGCAGATAATAATGGGACTAATGTGGATGAGTAAAAACGTATAGAAGGAAACCACTGCTTATACAAAGATGCCATATAACTTGAGTTTAAATAATAAGGTTAATCACAATATTAATGATTTCCTGAAAGACTTCCATGCAATGACAGCAAAGAAAAAAATGAAAGGAAATTTGCCCCCCTCGACGTTATGATATAATAAAAAAGGCAGATTAAATCTGTGTGGAAGTGGAGCAAAAATAAGCATAGAGATCAATATGGACAAAAAAGAATCATACAGAACTCCAAGAAAGAAACCACATTACACAAGATACTTTGATATCTAGTGAGGCTGGCATTGAAATCAATGGAACTCATACAACCTATTAAATGAAATGAGTCAGTAGTTCATAGGAATAAAAATAGCCAATCAACATATGAAAAGGATCTCAACTTCATTCACCATTAAGTAAGTACAGAATAAATCAGAAGCTATTTCCAACTCTCATATGGGTGTGTTTTGTAGTAATAGTGAGGGTATGAAGAAATAGGTAGGTAATGTTATTATACTGTTGATTGGGAATGGATTTTTAACCATTACTTATAAAAGGCCCTTATAAAACATAGTTCTAATTTTAAAATTCCCATGTCCTTTGACCAAGAATTTCATTTCTAGAAATTTTAATATTTATGTATATTTGTGATACCTACAAAAAAAGGTGAATGAAGTTGTTAACTTCAGCTCTCTAACAAGGTTTTATGGGGAAAAAACATCTTTCAGTGAAACAATATACAGTGAATTAGGATAGATTGACAATCCAATGTTAGTTACTCTTTATAAAGAAAAAGATTGAATCTGTATTTATTTGCAGCGATCTACATACTGTTCAATTATGAGTGAAAACACTTAGCAAAATACATAAAAATATGTTTCCTTTTTATTTGTGTGCACACACACACACACACGCACACACACACGCACACACACATAGAGTCCAGAATCAAGGAAGCACAGGTAAAAGTCTAAGGCAAATCTAGTTTCAGAAATTTAGTTTAAAAAGGAAAAAGCCAAATGGACTTAAATATAAAACAGAAACAGACTCACAGACATAGAATACAAACTGTGGTTGCCAGGGGGAGAGGGGTGGTAAGGGACAGACTGGGAGTTTGAGATTGGTAGACACTGACAGGTGTATATATAGAATAGATAAACAAGTTTATACTGCATAGCACAGGGAAATATATTCAAGATCTTGTAGTAGCTTACGGTGAAAAAATGGGAAAACGAATATATGTATATTCATGTATGACTGAAAAATTATGCTGTATACCAGAAATTGACACAACATTGTAAAATGATTTTAACTCAATAAAAAAGACAAATAAAAAATAGAAATGTTCTAAAAATAGAAAAAAAAAGAAATTTAGTTAATGGTAAAAGTGATGGAATGGAGAAGTTATGAGCCTCAAGAAGCGGCAGGAGAGTACGCCAGTGTCTCTGCTAGGACGTGTTTTACTTAGGCTGCAGTAAGATTCCTCACCTGGCTATCTGTGAGGTATTTTTAATGATAACTTTAATCAGTGTATAATTATATACCTAAAAAAAATTATACGCCACTACTGCTGCAAGGCTCAACGAGATCAGCAAGCTCCTATCCATCAGCTCCACCCTGCTCCACAGAGGCAACTCTCGTAACAATGTTAGTTATTATTTTTCATAGTTTTCTCCATATTTTAATGTGCATACACTGAAATTTTGGGTGTCAGTTTTAGACATTATATTTTTAATTTATAATTGTTAAGAATATTAAATCCCTTAAACCTATTTTTCTTACATTGCTTCTCCCTTCTCTCTTTCCTCCTTTATCCTCCCAATATGATATTGTGCCTATTGAGGAAGTAGATATAATAATTTGACAAATTTTGATCACTACTGAAAAGAAAAATGGTTCTTTTGATTATGCTTGCTTTTGATTATCGGTTTTATGGATGCCATTAGTTCCCATTTTTCTCCATAATTTTTTTCTCAGTCCTACAGTTTTCTACTCTTTAACAGCTTTGTTAAATGTTTCTTCGTGTAATTTTCCACATGGAGACATATCTTAGATAATCTGCTGATTCCTTGTTTTCTGCTTCCTTTTGCTACACCTTGCACTGCAGACTCTCTATAGTTGCTGGACATTTGGCGATATGGCCATTTAATCAGACTGGATTACGTGTTGGGTTATTGTTTCTGGAATCTTTCTCTTCTTTCCTGATTTACTTTGTCGTTTTGATGGCCCATGTTCTCCAATAGCATCTCAAACAAGTTACGTGCTAAGTACGTTCTTTGCGAACATAATGGAACATATCTTCATTCCACTTGACTACTTGACTGAAAGTTATGCAATACATACATAGTTTTCTCAGCTATTTAGAGAGAGAAACAAAGAGAGAGAAATAAAACAGGGCAAGAGGCGAATGTTAAATACACAAAAGAGCAGAATGAAAACATCTCAGGAGAAACTCTTGCAAACAGGTGACAATGGGCAACCGGCTGAAACATTTTTATTAAATTTTTAAAACTCAGAGCTGGACAAAGGGAATTCCATTTTCTGGTGTGGCCTGAAAGAACCTTGGAAAGTTCCACTGTCCTAATTAAAGTAGAAAGTGGGACAAACTGAACTGAGCAATCGACAGCTTCTTAGATTCATAAGAGAAGTGAGGTCACAGGGCGAATGGCTGCCTCTAACTTGGGGAGAACTACAGGCAAATAACTACTTAGCACCCCAACTTCCAGGGGTGGTGACCCATGAGGAGAACCCTCTGCAGGAACCAGTGCCGGGATGAGGAAGTCTGGACTGTAACTGAGAAATTGCCAGGAGGCTCACGATGGATGTCTCTGAGAGTTAAAAACCCCAGGGAACCTAGTCTTGGGGGTGGTTCTCCTCATTTTTGTGAGTTTTTACCTCTAAGAGCTGGACTTTGTTCTCACAGTGAATATTACAGAAAAATCTCCTTGTGTTTCTGGTAGGTGGAGGGAAAAAAATAATAAATTAGTCAAGACTGAATCCCAAATATCTGTTCAAATAGTTGCTTTCTTTTATCAAGTCATATTTTTTTCTGGAGTTTTGCAATATGTCCCTCTAAAACCACCAATATTGATTATTTAATCAATGGCATTGATTTAAGAATAATGTGGATTTTAGGGATATGAAACAGATATGTTTCTGTTTCTTAATTAAATCACATTTCTTTCAGCCTTTTATATTCAAAAAATAAGAAGTTATAAGTCTTATCAAAATAGGAAATGTAATTAGTTCCGAATACAAAAAAATTGGTTTTGATCTGTTTTGAATCTCAAATATTTCAGGACATTTTTTGGCTGGCATTGCAGGCTAAGGAAAGAACTTAGCCCATAACCAGAAAAGAGTTTTGAAATAGATGCTTTGTGTGAGAAGTACAGGTTTTCTAAATTCATTTAGTTTCCATTAACATATTAATTTCCATTTAACATATTAAGAATTTAACTTGGCATATTAAGTCATGAGTATGGAAAAAAAATCAAAGGGCTTGATGAGATAAAGAGAAAAATCACAAACTGTATAAAAATAATGTAATTACATGTATGCATAAACTTATAATCTATTTTTTAAGTAATAGTGGGATTGTAATTTTAGCATTTAATGCAGAATGCAGCATTAAGCCTAAAAGATGAAAATGTTCAGTTTTAAGAAACACGTTTAATGATTGCATTCCATGGTTAATATTCTATGAATAACTGCTTCAATTAAACATAATGGAAACATTTATTGATTAAATAAAAAGGGGGTGTTGCCTTTATACCCCTCAGAAAACAGTATAATAATGATTTCCCTATAGCTGGGGTGAAAATTATAATAGTTGTACAATAAAGTAAGTAGATCATTATATTACTATTCTTTCTATTATTTACAATTTTACTGATATTTTTAATTGTATTATTAAAGATTTCCCAGAAAATCTGATTTAATAGCTTGAGATTCCAATTAGGAAATATTATATCAGGGTTTGTTTTTTCTTTTATTATTTCATTTTGCTTCTTTTTTCTCTTAATCATTGAGTGTTAGTGGTCTTGGGTATAAGAGGCTATATTAAATAAAATAGTTGGTAATCACAGATACATTTTTCCTCTTGACTGATACTTGAATTATTTAGTTTTGCTGGACTTAACAGGAGAGAAAAAACCTGCAAATGCTTGAGTCTCCAAAGATATTTGTGTTTATTGTCAGTACACTCATAGGAAATAAATCTAGCAAATAAGTGAGAAAGAAAAAAAAACTGTAAATAAGTTAGGGTGCGTTGTCACAGCACAAAATTCTCCATCAGGGTCCGTTTGCTAAATTTCTTACCTTCACAGCAGGAAATGTAAATGTCTGTCTTGGGAACTGAGCTCAACTAAGAGTATACATTCTGGTTTCTACTTGAGACTGCAAATCACTTTCCTCCCACCGTACAGAAATGTGATTTCTCACTGCCTATTGATCTAACCATACTCTGGAATCATTTATTCACTTTCTCATTCATTCACTTGCTCTTCTTTCGAACGTTAAGGAGGCAGCTCCTTTGTGCCAGGAATCAGGGCTGGGACTGGAAATGCAAGCCAGTTGCCCTTTTTAAGACTGGAATGATAACCAATGATAACCAGAAGCGTTTGATGTGGAAAGTATAGTGATGGAGAACTCTGCACGGCATCTCAGGAGCTCCGAGAGGAGTGTTTGCCTTGGTGAGGATGTGGAGGGAAGCACCTTGTAGGAGGCAATGTCTGAGTTGAATTGTAGAGGATGGCTAAGTGTGCTGGAAGCAGCAGAGGTGGGAGGTCCAGTCTGCTTAGCACAGCATAGGAAGATAAAGGCCCACACAGGTCCCTAATAGAGGAGTGTGTGCATAATAGAAATTAATTTAAATCCATTATTACTTTCATATGAAGTGCCAGGAGCAGATAGGGGAACTGTGAGCTAAAAAGTAAATGAAGATTGGTTTGTCAAGAGTCTTATATGATCTGATCCAGAAGCTGTATTTCCTTCTATAAAAAGGACTATCCTCTGTATGTGTGAGGTTATCTATCTATCTATCTTGTGCATGTGTGTATTAATCTTGCATATAAATCATGAATATATATATTAAATACATATATATAATATATATTTTCCTACATATTTATATTTTATTTATATTTATATATCTTGCACAACAAAACCAACATCCAAAACCCTAAATTTCTCCCACTCAATACTTACTGATGACAAGGAGCTAGACAGAACCTTAAAATTTTTTTCCTGATATTACTTTAAATAATGGCATCTCCATTAATAAAGAAAGGAAGAAAGGAAGCAATTATGGAGTGAAAAAGTCCATCAATGTTTTGATAATTTTCTTTAGCTTCCTAAGAGAGAACAGAATAAAAGCTGTTTCACAGTCTCATTATCTACAAAGCACATGCTGCCCTTGATTTGCCGGCCCCTAATCATTCCCTTTCATTCTCTCCCTACTCGCTAACCTGAGACACTTGATACACACCATACTCGGCCCTTTCTGAAGGAACTGTGCATTCGCTTTTCTTGTGTTTGGAAGTCTTGTCCCTCCTCTTTTAAAGCCGTCCCTCACTTCTAATAGCACCCCCACTGAGGTCTCTCATGACCGCCCATCCAGTGATTCTGCATAATATCGTTCTACTTCACGTCCACAGCATTAGTTAATGCTTCACATTGTTTTCTTTATTCATCTACTTATTGTCTCTGTTCACAATAAATGAAACATGAATATAAACATTTCAGGGTATGGCCTCTTTATATTCTGCTCTTAAGTATCTAGCATGAGGTCTGATGCATAAGAGAATTTCACAAACGTAGCTGGGTAACTTCAGGTCCCATTGGGTTTCCTGGCAGAGAAACGGAGAGGAGGGGAAGGTGAAAGCGGAAAACAGTGTGAAAGGTTGCTACCCCCTTGGAGTTCAAGGATGACTCTGTTTTGCTATTACCTCTGCACATGATTTATATTTTGGCTATCACAAGTTTTGTAGACTTTACATTTTAGGGATACCATTGTTTTCTCACATGTTTTAAATATTTTCCTATGATGCTATTTTTTAAAATTCATGTTTATGGTACCATTTGTTTTATTCATTTGTATTTGTTTTTGTTTGAGTCTTTCAGTCATTTTTAGCAAATTTTTTGAGATATAATTTATAAGCCTCTAAATTCACCCATTGGAAGTGCATGATTTAGTTATTTTTAGTAAATGTACTGAGCTATGCAGTCATCACCACAGCAAGTTTTAGAACACTTCCTTTGCCCCCCAAAGTTCCCTTGTACCCATTTACAGACAGTTTCTTTCTCCACCCCCAGTCACAGGCAATTACAGATCTGATCTCTCTCACAGATTTGCCATTACTGGACATTTCATGTACATTGGATGTAGAATCCTTCACTTATACCCATTCAGTAGCATGTAACAATATTTCATTCATTTATAGCACTGAATAGCATTTCATTTTATGTATACAAACATTTTCCCCCATCTCCAGTAACAACTCGATTGTTTTCAGCTTGTAGTTATACTGAAAAAATGCTGCTATGAAAATTTCTTGGTGTGGACATAGGTTTCTGTTTTTCTTAGGTAGATTCCTTAAGTGGAATTGCTATGTCCTAGGGTAAGTTTCTGTTTAGCTTTTAAAGAAACTGCCCAAGTTATTTCCCAAATGAAAGTACTATTTACATTACCAAGCAGTGTGAGAGGATTGCTGTTTCACCACATTTTTGTAGACCCTTGGTGTCACCTGTCATTTGATTATAGCCATTCTACTGGGTTTGGCATGTTATCTCATTGTGGCTTAATTATTATTTTTTCTAATGATTAGTGATGTTGGGAATATGTCCATGTTTTTATTGTCAATTAATATATCAATGAAATATCTTTTCATGTACTTGCCTATTTTATATTGAATTGTCAGTTTATTATTGAGTAATAACTGTTCTTTATATAATCTATATATAGTTCTTTATCCAATATGTTCATTGAGAATATTCTGCTGGTATTTGATTTATCTTTTCATTTTTATCAGTGTTTCCTTTGAAGGGAATTTAAAGTGTTTTCAAAACGAGGTCCAAATTTTTATGGATCTGTCATTTATTTTTCTTTTTGGTTTATGTTTTTGAATCATGTTAAAGACTCTGCCTTATCCAGCATCAAAAGATTTCCTCTTATGTTTTCTTCTTAAAAAATCATAGTTTTAGCTCTTACAATTAAGTGGTGTGATCCAGTATGAGTTAATATTTTGCGTATGCTCTGAGTTCATTTTTTGTATATAGATGTTTAATTGTCCCAGTTCCATTTATTGAAAAGACCTTCCTTTCTCACTGATTTGCATTGCCACCTTTGTTAAAATCAGCTGACTTTAAATATAAAGACTTATTTCTGAACTCTCAATTTTGTTCCATTGATTTATATGATTATTTTTATGCCAGTAAGTTGGAAATCATGTGGTATTTGTTTGTTTGGTCCAAAAGTATTTTGGTTATTCCAGGTCCTTTGCCTTCTCATATAAGTTTTTATTAGATTTTTTTTAAGAGCAGTTTTAGGTTCACAATAAATCTGACCAGAAAGTACAGAGGTTCCCATGTAAGTCCTGCCCCAATACATTTATAGTCCTGTCCATTATCAATGTCCCCCGCCAGAGAGGAACGTATGTTATAACTGATGAACTTACACTGACACATCATTCTGACCTGGAGTCCAGAGTATATAGTGAGGTTCACTTTTGGTGTTATGTATCCTGGGGGGTTGGAAAAATGGATAATGACATGTATCTGTGTTACTGTATCATACAGAGTAGTTTCCTTGCCATGGAATTCCTGTGTGCTCTGCCTACTCACCTCTCCCTGTGCTGTTAACCCCTGGCAACCTCTGACCTTTTTATCGTCTTCATAGTTTTGCCTTTCCCAGAATCTCATCAGATTTGGAATCATGTGCTATGTAGTCTTTTCAGACTAGCTTCTTCCACTTGGTAATATATGTTTAAGGTTCCACCATGTCTTTTCATGGTCTGATAGCTCATTTCTTTTTAGTGCTGAATAATGGTCTGTTGTCTGGATGTACTCACAGTTTATGCATTAACTAACTAAAGAACGTCTTGGTTGCTTCCAAATTTTGGCAGTAATTAATAAAGCTACTATAGTCATCTGTGTACAGGGATTTGTGTAGACATACATTTTCAACTCCTTTGAGTAAACACCAAGAAGCATGACTGTGCCAGTGTACGGTGAGGGTATGGTTTGTCTTGCAAGAAGCCACCAAACTGCCTACCAAAGCAGCTGTCATCATTTTGCATTTCCGCCAGCGATGAATGAGAGTTCCTGTTGCTCCATGTCCTCACCGGCACTTGATACTGTTAATGTTGTAGATGTTGGTCATTATTAGCTGCCGAGTAGTAATATCACGTTGGTGTTTTAAACCATGTAAACTTTGGTCCAGCTTGTCAACCTCAGTAACAGCAACGACAACAAAAGCCCTGCTGTGGTTTTGAGATACACTGTGCTGAACGTAGTGACCAACGGAGGAGAGTTGTTGACATAATAACACTGAGTCTTCCACCCTTTCTTCTGGCAGACAATTTTTAAAATACTCTGAATTTGTGCTCAGAGATATTCAGCCAGTCAGCTCCCCCTTTTCAAAAATCACAGATATGCTTTCATCTCAAGGAGAGCACATCTCCAAGCAAAGGCTCCTCTATTCTGGTCGTCCTGAACCTGGTGGGTGACTGTTTCAGGGGTTTTCTCTTTTGCCAAAACTCCAGCTAATAAAGTTCTGAGAGCATGAAAAAAGAAATCCCTCCATTAATTTAAATTCAATTTCTTTTTTTTTTAATTGAAGTATAGTCAGTTATAATGAGTCAATTTCTGGTGTACAGCATGTTTTAGTCATACATATATATACATACATTTGTTTTCATATTCTTTTTCATTATAGGTTACTACAAGATATTGAGTATAGTTCTCTGTGCTATACAGAAAAAAAATTTTTAATCTATTTTATGTATAGTAGTTAATATTATCAATTCTCGAACTCCTGATTTATCCCTTCCCACCCCCTTTTCCCCCGGTAACTATAGATTTGTTCACTATGTCTGAGTCTGTTTCTGTTTTGTCCAGTCTCATATTCCATGTATAAGTGATATCATATGATATTTTTCTTTCTCTTTCTGGCTTACTTCACTTAGAATGATGATCTCCAGGTCCATCCATGTTGCTGCAGATGACATTATTTTATCACTTTTTATGGCTGAGTAGTATTCCATAGTGTAAATATATCACAGCTTCTTTATCCAGTCATCTGTCAATGGACATTTAGGTTGTTTCCATGTCTTGGCTATTGTATATAGTGCTTCTATGAACTAAATCATCTTCAGTTTCTCTCAGCATATTTTGTAGTTTTCAATATAGAAGGCTTGTACTCCTTTTGTTAAATTTATTCTTAAGTAATTGATTATTTTAAATGTGATTTTGAATTTTCAAATGTTCACTCCTTGTATTTAGGATGAAAGTTTATTTTTTGTACTTGAATTTCTTCCTGCAACCTTGAGACTCTCGCTTGTTTGTTCTAGCAGTCGTGTGTGTGCATGTGCGTCTGTGTTCACGTGTGTGAACTTCTTCAGATTTTCTAATGCAGGATCATGTCTTAAGTGTTTAAAGATAGACTTATATCTTCCTTTGCAAATGGTATGCCTGTAATTTCTCATTTAGTTTTTTATTTCTTCATTTATTTCTTTACTGGATAGAACTTTCATTTACAATGCTGAATAGACAGACACTCCAAAACACATGGTCTTTTTTAGAAATTAGAAATGGGAATGCAAAATATAAATGAATAGCAATAAGGAAATACAGGGCATTTATATCATATCTACTGTCTGGGATTTTTTTTCAAAAGTACAGAAAGTAAGGTTTATGCTTAGAAAAGGAGTGATAGAATTAATTCCTGACAAAAGTTGTTCAGACAGACTTAGAGTCCATTTTTAAAATTAAATTAAGAAAACACAAGGGATACTTTAAGGATGGTGGCAAAAAAGAAATAAAATTGCAATAGGTGGTATCATCACTTTGTCATTTTACTCCAAATAGATTTAAACAAGAAGTCTTTTAAATGAGCTCTTAATTAATAGATGTTGATAAAGAATTACTAAATGAATATATAAACAAGTAAACCTTGTCTATGTGTTTTACATTTCCAATTTCATTGTTAATCATATACAAGTAAGTGAAAAATAACCAGTTAAATAGGAGGAGGCATAAAGGCATCTCTGCTCAGCAAGGGTATCCTATCCTGTGCAGATCTCCATGGGGTTTAAGGGTGAGGGTCTGTGTTCTCAGCTCCACTGATTGCATATCCGGCTGCTGGCACAGTGAGTAGGAAAGAGACATACTGTTGGCACTCTGAGAGCCTGGTAATGATGCTCATACACCAGCAGGCAGAGCCGCGGCCAGGGCACGGGATGGAAATGACTAGTCACATTCAATTGTGACCTACACGCTCATAAACTCTGAGGTTAATATATTTGTCTTCTCAAAACATTAAATAAGCTGAAGAAAATCTGTATTTAGTTATTTTTCAAGAACAAAGAAGTAATCAAAAGGTTCTTCTGTCTATGATAAATCCCCATTGCAAAGTGTGCAATAATCTTTGTAGCTTTATGATGATTTCCCCTTTATACACATAGATAGTGTATACAGTTGTAATAAGAGGAACACATGCCATGATAGTCTGAATTTCATCATAGTGTAGAGAATTGTATCAAGGAACTGCTTTATATCATGGATGTCACTGCCTAACAGGAAACAGATGTCTAGCTGGCCAAAAAAATACAAATTCCTTGTCCAGATTTTGTTTAGGTCTCCTCTTTTTCAAAGTAAGTGTTTTGCAACTGAGTTGGCAAGAATTAAATAGGCTATTAGGGCTTGCTCAGTGAGCACCCAGTGACCCACAGCAAAGCTGGCTGAGGGGGACGGGGGTCTCTTTCACAGCACCCAACCCCCAGCTCTGACCCTTGTTCCTGTCACACCAGCCAGCTCACAACAAGGCAGGGGGCAAACTTTCACTCAGCCAGTGCCCTGTTCATAGCAGTTCAGTAAGGTAGATGCTAGTATTTTGATTTTAACCAATCAAGAAGATGAAGGTAAGAAGGGTTAAGGAGTGTAACATTACATAATTAGAGGAAATACAGGGGGAGGGAAGAAGGAAGGAAGGTAGGCAGGCAAGAAGAAAAAGAAAACAGGTCTTTGCATGAGCCACGTATTTGATGCAGAAAAGATTATGATTAGTTCAATGCTGCAACCTCAGGGTAGCATAAAAGAAAGAGAGGAGGGTTGAAAAAAAGAAGGAAGGAAGGAAAGAAGAAAAAAAAACCCTAGTAAATAATGGACTTTTTGTCCAACTTTAAACATAACTTAGCTGAGAGTTTCACCTCAAACCATCTAATTCCAAAGTATATATTCAGTCCAAAGCATTAAGTTCTAGGTTTGATGAAAATCCTTCCAGAATTGCCTTTCTTTTAAAATAGTTCCAAGTTCAATGTTAGCCAAGGCTTCAGAATCTACTTGGTTTTTCTACACAACTCCCATGACTGCTTTCATTCTCCCTTCCACATTAATCATATTTAATGGTAGCAATGTCGTATATATATGCATTTTTACTTAAAAAATTTACAGTAATATTGTCTATTCTTACTTGCTGAATTTTTTTTGAAAAATAAATGACCCAGGCAAATTTTCACAGAATGTTTAGTGCATTATTCACATAAGAATCAATATACACAAAATGACAGGGGTTTTTTTTCCCCATAATTTTAAATAAATAATAGTCCCCTTCATCCTCCAGGACTCATGCATCTTCTTTGCAAGCAGCTTGATTTACACAAGAAATCCAGAAATGACACATCCAGTGACAAGGCCAAATCTGTGATTCCAGCTGGAAGCCAGTGCTCGTTTCAGTCAAAGAGGCCAAATCGGGGTGTGACTCAAGGAGTCGGACGTCAGAGCAGCGACCAGAATGATGTCGATTTTGACCAGGTGTGCGCAGGAGCATTGCTAAGAGGCAATGATTCTGGAAAATCTTCCAAAAGTGCCAAATGGAGGAAAAGGCTCTCATGTGTTGGCACATAATTGGGTAGATTGGTGAGATTTTCCAAAAGAATTATTTAAAAATGTTTTAGGAATTTCTAAAGAGTTATTTCTTCTTACATCTTTGAAAACAGACATTCTAATAATTACATTTGTCAACAACTCTCCTATTAAAAATAAAATCCATTATGTCATGCCAAAGGGCATGATTGTCTCAGTAAAAAGAAAAATCAGAGAAATGGAGAAAAGTTTACCTTTTTACATGTACTTGTTAGCCAGAGGCATCTGTTTGCTCTGTTTTTACCCATCTGTTCCAACTTGATATAAAATTATTCATTCAATTCCAGAATAGGATTACTGTGTTTTAATACCAGAGAGATTTGGCCTTTGATAATTGTCACTGGTATTCAGAAGATGATTCTGGTTAAGTCTATGTGTCCACAAAACACCACAAAAATAAATAGTGGGATTCCTTCAGATAAAAAATGTATTGAGGAGTATTTCAGAAAGGCTGGGGTCCCTATAAAGCACTGAAATGTTCCCAAAATTTGGCTGCATACAAATGGTCATATACACATTTTATTTTTCTTTGTTCTACAGTGGGAAATTTCACTGGCCTTAAATATTACTGAGAATACCTATATTAGTTTGTGAGTGCTTGTTTAAGATCCTACTAGAGTTATAATGAAGTTAATTATTATCAGTAATAATAGCATTTATGGAAAGATCCACTGTGTGTAGTTTTATTGGTTTAGGATCTAATTATAACGAATATACACCTGCTCTGACACCACTACTCTCTGATGCTTATAAGTTAAATTGTGTGTGTGTGTGTGTGTGTGTGTGTAATACTAGAAAGGTGTTTGACTCTGGTAGATATATTCATGAAAAAGAATCAAGATTATATCGCTCTGTCAGAGAAAGACAATTATATGATATTTATATGTGGAATCTGAAAAAAAAGATACAAGTAAACTTATTTAAAAACCAGAAATAGATGCACAAACATAGAAAACAAATTGTGGTTATTGAAGGGGGAAAGGGTGGAGGAGAGGGATTAATTAGGAGTTTGGGATTTGCAGGTACAAACTACTATATATAAAGTAAACAATAAGGACCTACTGTATGGCATGAGGAACTATATTCAATATATTTTAATAACCTATAATGGAAAAGAATCTGAAAAGGAATATATATGTGTGTGTGTGTGTGTTTGTGTGTCTGTATAACTGAATCATTTTGCTGTACAGCTGAAACTAACACAACATTGTAAATCAACTATACTTAAGTAAAAAATTAAAAAAAAGAATCTCTCTGTGATGAAATAGATCCCTAAGCTACCGTTGTTTTAAAGGCATGATTGAATTGTGTCATCATACTTGAGGAGAACTTCACTGAGCAGGTCTTCTAAAACTAGGCTTTGGGCATGGGTACATTGGATCAGAAGGGTACGTGGTGCAGGCTCGGGGTAGCGCTGGTGTGAGCATCATGATGCAGGCAAGAGGAGTGGTGCAGGTGACAGGAGAGAGAAGAGAATGAGCACACTACACGAGAAAGATAATAGCAAAAACAGGCATTATTTGAATAACACAGAAGAATTGGTGTGCACGTGTGTGTGTTGCTGAGGAGTATGGAGCAAGGAATAAGCTTGGATTAGCAAAAAAGGACCTCCGTGTAGAAATACTTAAATGGCCACTTGAGGACTCTAAGCTTAAACATTGTAGATTTCTGTTCAGGACACTAGCCTGCAGGAAGTAGTATTTTCAGAAGGTACCTAGTGCTGGATGTGTAGGAGACCAGGGGAAATTAAAAATAAGAAATCAATCATTTAGATCCGTTGTCTTTTACACTACATTACATTCCCACAGGTGCATATTTCAATTCATTAGGATCAGAATTTACTTTATCTACATTTTATTCTCATACTGTTAGTAATTACCTTTATTTGGAATGTGTTAACTATTATTTAATTAGCACACACTTGTATTTTATAAATAAATATATGTATACAAAATGGTTGATCAATTAAGTATTTAGTAATAGTGCTGTGGGTTCATAAATTTGTACGTGACATTTAGGTGAAGCCTGGCTAATGTGGTAGCATTGATATTTAATCAGGGAGCCTAAAACTAAAATCAGGAGCTTGGAAAAGCCAAATTGGACAAATATCATAAAACAAAGTACAAAGGAATTTAGTGACATGTTGGGAATGGATGAAGAGGATGACATAGGGAAAACTAACGCTAAGATTTTGTGCCTGGAGAACTAACATCATGATGTCATGTACTAAAATTTAGAATTTAGAGGATAAACTCTGCCTTTAAATGGTCAGTTTAATTTGCAATATTTTTTATCACCCTATTTATTATCAAATGTATGCAAAACACCTACCCTTCTTTTTTGTTTCATATTAAATCTAAAAAATGTCATCTGAACACCAAGTATGTGCTGAATGTGCTGAGAATACAGAAAAGGAAAAAAGTGTCTCTAAACCCTAAAATACTCCCAATATTGGGTGAAAACATATGCTAATGTGTATATTTGCTAAACAACCTAGTTAGCGTCATATTTAATTCCTGTATAAACTGTTACAGGAATGCAGATGTTAGAGTTATTGATTCTGTCTGAGGGCATCAGAAAAGAGCTGGCCTCTGTACATAGAATTCAGATCCTTCATATATTTGTCATTTGGATATTTACCACTTTTGCCAAATTGATTAAAAAGAATAATTGCCAGTTGCCTCACGGAAATAGAATAGTGTCTTCTTTATTTACTAACACAGAATGTCGAGCTATTCTAACTGTCATAGCAGTGGGTCATGACCTTGGAAATGATGTACTTTTAAAAAACAAGTGATATTATGGAGGTACGTGATCCTATAAGTACTTAAGCATAGTCAACTAATTAGATAATATTAACAAGCTCCTGTTTAAGGATACATGGAAAAGAAACTAACTGTCATAACATTTTATTAGAGATTCACACTATATTTATAGCTGTTCCTAGTAGCACTGCAATGCCAAACGTTGCCATGAAACAATTCTTGTCACCTTTACAACACTGTTACCATCTTCATGTGTCGTTTACAGAATGAAATAAAAAATCCAACTCTTAGGTTTCTCTCTTGCATGCTCTGTATGTGTGTGTATATCCAGTGCATCTATCTATTGATCGATCGATCAATCTATCTATCTATCTTATGTGTGCATATATATGCAGAGGGTGTATATAAATACACACACACAGAGCACCCAAGAGAGAATCTTAATACCTGGATTTCTTATATCTGTGTGTCTGTATTTGAAAAAAAATCTGAAGTTTGTAAAGGGAGTCATTCTATGATTTTTTTTTGTTATTCATATCAGAATTTCTTTGATTTGCATTTTATTTGGAATGTATTCTAACAACTCAAGTTTTGTCAATTTAGGGCAAATATGATGTTTAGTGAAATAATGATACTTTAAATGGTAGGAGAGAAACGTCATTCCTTCTTCATTGTTATCTTCTTAGGTGTTGAAGTTGCAATGAAGCTGAAGCATTTCAATTTTCAAATATATTCTTCTAAGTCTAATTCTTTCTTATTAAAAATGTCTTTAGTGAACTTTTGAAAAATTCTAAATACTTTTATTTTCATGCAATTTTTAAGGGTTATTTTCCATGTACAGGTATTACAAGGTATGGGCTGTATTCCCCAGATTGTACAATACATCCTTGTAGCTTATCTCACACACAGGAGTTTCGCCTCCTACTCCTCCACTCCTACATTGCTTTTCCACCTGCCCTCTGGTAACCACTAGTTTGCTCTGTCTATCCTTGAGTCTGCTTCTTTTTTGTTACATTCACTAGCAGTGAATGACATTTTAACATGTTAAAATCAGAAAGTTAAACTGTATGGATGTGCATGGTAATACAAGTCTTTATGCAGTTTTACAAGTTGTGCAGCAATTCAAATATTATCCATAAATAATTTTCTATCACATGAGATAATTTTTTCTTCCTTTATATGTGCAGCTCTGTTTCTTTGTTTAGTCACATATCATCGGAGATAAAAAATTGTTTCCAATTTTTGCCTGCGTCTTTCTGACACTTGGGTCTTTAACATCTGAATGCTTCTATTCTTTAACTGAAAATTCAATCTTAAATTGAAGATGTTAAGGCAGGTGTAATAGAGAGTAGACCGGACTGCTTGCTATGCCTCTAGAAATAGAGGTATGAAGATAATTAATTATCCTGAGAGGTGGAAAAGTCAAAAATATAAGTAGACTCAAGAAGGTTTTAGGTACATTTGAAGGTGAAAGATTAAAAATGAGTTATCAACACATCCTCCAGGCTTTATCCACAGTCATTAAGAATATTATCATGTATGGCATAACAAAGGGTATAATATAAATTTTCTCTGATGAACTGCAAGCTATTTCCTGGAGAGTAAGTTGAAATAGATTGTGAGTGCAGGAGATGGGTCCAAGATTAATAAAAATGTCTGCCATGGATGGATGTGGGCTAGTAGTAGCCTGGATGCCAGTTTTTGCCACTGCAGATGTAATAGTTAGATCTCTTCACATGGCTGTTCAACACTCAAACACTCTTGCCCTGGTAAACAGTATGCAGATTATTTTGTGGCTACCAATTCATCCTTCAAATTTAATTCTTGAGTTTTAAGTAGAGCTGACTCTACTTCCAAACTCCAGAAATAGACAAGGATCATGGAGTTGATAAGACAAACAAAAAGTGATTTCCTCTGGCCCTAAAAATTGGATTCAGGAATGAACATTTGACCTTACCTGATGCCAGTAAGACCTACTTAGATTTTGGCTAGGTCTTTTATTTTTATTTTTATTTTTTATTGAAGTATAGTTGATTTATAATGTTAGTTTCAGGTATACAGCAAAGTGATTCAGTTGTACATATACATACATATTATATTTTCTTTCAGATTCTTTTCCATGGTATGTTATTATAAAAAATTGGATTGAGTTCCCTGTGCTATACAGTAGGTTCTTGTTTATCTACTTTATATGCAGTAGTGTGCTTATGTTAATCCCCATTCTCCCTGCCTTTCCCCTTTGTAACCATAGTTTGTTTTCTATGCCCATGAGTCTGTTTTTGGTTTGTAAGTAGAATTTGTATCACTTTTCTTTAGATTCCACATATAAGTGATATCATGTGATATTTGTCTTTCTCTGTCTGACTCACTTGGCTGGGTCTTTTAAAAGAGAGGCTTCTTGTCTTTTTGGCCAAGGTCAATGCCTATCATTGTAGAAAATGATCCACTGAATCCTCGAATAAAGCCAGTGGTGAGGAGTGAAAAATGGAGCAAAACTAATTCCTAACTACATAAATTGGAATAAACTAAACATGAAGGTAGATACCCAAATAAATCTCAGTCATTTGAATAAATAAGTTCAATTTGATGTAGGTCATTTTGGGTTGAGTCTTCCATCACTTGTAAATCTTGATGTAACTGACATGTCTCATCTGTTCGATCACCATCAATGTCAGTACCAGTATTTGTGCTCATTGGACACCTGATAGCTGTTGCTTTAACAGTGGCCTGTGCGCGTACCACATCATGGCAAAGTTTGATGGGTGTCTATAATTTCATGAGCGCAAGAAAGGTGGACATGTTGTGTTGGGATATGAAGCTAGTTATGGAGCAGATACACAGGACAGCACACTCACACTCAAAGAGGAAACTGCTGTAAGGAGAGGCTGGGGCGAGTGCATTGCCTAAAAAGTTGTCTGGTTTGTTTTCCTTCCATACTGCACACGTTCTTCAAGTGTGGCCATTCAAAACGTGTATGTTCTGCAACAGTAACGGTGGTCCCTCTCCTCCCAGCAGGAAGTAAGCTAATAGCCGACAGAGAAGCAGCAGAAACGGGCACCAAGGTGGAGGGGGGAGGGAACACAAACGTGCCACTTGTCTTTGAGAGAGCGTGAGGGTAGGAGTTGATGCTGACAGAACAGTAAACCGCCCGGTTCATAGCTTGCTACAGCTCTGTCATGTTATCCTCTCATTTCTGTGGGTTATGATAATTAGGTCTTAGGTTTCTTGTCCTTGATCGGTACCAAGATATTCAACTAGCATGTATTTGTTTAATGGAATACAGGAATACGCTATTGAGAAACTATTGCTCTGTACACATATCCATGTCTACGTGTGATCCCTCTGCTGTGGATTTACAAGGGAAAACTGAGCACATATCCTTTTCCACCTAATTGTTTTCATTCTCCACACTCATCAGCCTCACAAGATATAATAAGTACTGTGTGTCTGGGTGTGTGAACGTGGGTTTCAAAAAGATTGAGGAGAATTTTCTGAGTTGGGGGTGGGAGAGGTTGGCAAAGGACACCAGCCTGAGAAAATATTTGGACATTTTAGGTTTGAGGTCCATCAAATGGAGTGGACTAGGTTGCCTGACATGCAGGAGAGCATGGATCTTCTGTGTTTGAGGATTACAGAGGTGTGCACGAGTGCCTCTCTGTCAGGAGGTAAATGGGTATTGGATGGATTCTTTGGAGATACACAAGGTAGACCAAAAGCTGACATTTCTAGTTGATGGTTAATATCTGAAACTGCTCAAACTCTGTGCCCAGGAGGAGACAGGTCCTTAGAGAAGGAGAGCTGTATGCATGTCTATAAAAACTTGTTAATATGTACTGGTGCCTTTGGAGTGGACATGAAACTAAGTGACAGTTAGGACTAAATACCCAGCCAACTTAAGTAAGGGAAAATAAACAAATTCACTATTTAGCAAATTCTAATCCATATGCTGGGATCGAATGTTCATGAGCGCTCCCATCTCAAAGTGCCCAGAGCTCTCACCGCATGTACGCAGGCTCTTTTTTTCTATGATCCTTTTTTATTTCCTAAAAGAAATTCTTGAGGAAAAGACAGTGAAAGAGAGTAGTTCTCAGGAAAAAGAAAACCTCCATTACCACACACTTAATAAATCCACATAAAGGGATATAAAAATGAGTTTCCATGGAGACTGGGAAGCTGAGCCCTGGTGATACTCATCTTCCCCTCCCATTTCTTCTTTCCACAGGCAGGCTAGCAATGAACAGAAATGCCTCCTTTTGAAAATTTACTCTTTGCTCTGTAGTTCCACATTTGCTATGTAACCTGGGGATGGATGGATACATATATATATATAATATATATATTTTGAATTCAGATTTCCAAGTTCCATTTCTATGATTTTGACTCAGAAATTACAGTTGGGTGTTTGGGACACTGATGGGCAGACAGACTTAGAAACTATTGACTTCATACATGGATTTCTAGGGAAACCAAATACAAAAGTGTAGACTGTTGTAATTAATAGGCCAATTGGAGATGAAGGAGAGAATAAAGAACATCCTGTTTGAAGGATATTTTTTCTACAGTAGAAAAATTATACACAGATGTAAAATTTTTTTTAGAAAAAAATATGATTCCTCACTTTAAATGATGTTTCAATCTATCAACATGCTTACAAATGATGTTTTTAAATTCAGCTCCTCATTGTCACTCTTCCAAGTTTTATAAATTCCCGTGAAATTTATAATAGGCAAAAGAATTAACAGATTAATTTTTGATGTATTTACATGGGCTCTCCATTAGAATTTTGAATCCATTCCATCTGTGATATTTTACATCACAATTAAAAAGGACCATAATTTTAATATGTGCATTTCTGAGATTATCATGGGGCTTGTTTTTGTTTGTTCAATTTAGGATCGATAGGTCCACAGGTTCTGCTTTGAATAGTACTGAAACTACTGCTCACAGGACCATTTGATTTCACTCAATTGTTTCTTGACTTCATAGTCAACTCACAGGCTTGGTTCAAATGAATTGGGAGAATAATGAACACTTTCCTATTGATTCATCATTCTGGGAAACCTATCACAAGAGATGAAGATGAAGGGCCCCTGTTTTATGGGGCTGATGAAAGATAGCTTTCTCTACTCCTTTGTAATAGTCACTTCCTTCTGGCTTCTATAAAATAATGAATGTATTTTCTTTTCATGAACAGCTCTGTGTTTATTAAAAGAAAAAAATTAAGTCGATAATGTATTCATAAAGTCTCATGTGTGAGTTCCATATTTCTAAATGAAGCCATAGGTATAATAAAAATGCAACCATTTTTGAAATTAACTTTTGTGTCATGTATATTTCTTTTCTGTTCCACATGGAGGCTTTTCATCAGCTGATTAAAGGATGAAAATGGAATTAAAACCATGTGTTCATGTCTGCCTAGCATTTTATAGTTGAGAAACGCTATTCATAGAAATAGATGCTTAAAAGTAAATAACTCTGCATAATCTGTTCCCAGCTACACAATCAAGTTTAATTAATTTAACCTATTGCTAAATAGTTAAAAATTACAGGACAACATTCAAGCCTCCAGAGCCAGGTAGTCAAGGAGTGACTTCTGGACGGCAACCTCAAACACAGGGCATCAGACATAAAAAACAGGGGCAACAGGTGTGTGTAACAGCGCCCCTCCAAGGATGCTGGTTCTCTTGTGAGTGAGCCAGAGGGAAGATACAGAGATGGTGCCTACCAGAAGAAAGAGAAAAACAAAACAAAACCCCAAATGCCTAGAGTTAAAAAAAAATTTAAAGATGGTACCCACAGGCTGGAACAAGGCAGAGGGAAAGCATGGAGACAGTGGCTTCTAAATGCAAGCCAAACCTGATGCCTGCCCCTGGGTCCAAAACTTCGAGACCAGCAAATGAACTCCCTTCAAATAAAGAATGGTCACCTCTCTATCTGCTGCCTCTGTGCTGAGCCCTGGGATGGGCGAGTCCCTGCTTGAGCCCTTTAAGAGCTGTTTCTTAGTTGCATATAATCTTATGGGTCTCATGGGTGTCAGCCATGTTGGTTTTCAAACCTAAATGTTTTCAGGGTTCATCTCCAGGGCTCATGATTCAGATCTTAAAAGTTGGGGTGCCCAATGTGGGAATCAAACCCTTCACTCTTGGGGGAGAGCTCTGGGTTTTGAGTTTCCTCCCGATTGTGGGTCTCTACACAAGGAGTGCAGTTAATGACCAGATTGTGTCCCAGCTCTCCTACCTGCTTTGATGTGGGCTTCTCTCCTTCACCTGATACATTGGAGGCACTCAGTCAGGTTTTCAGAGGAAGGTGTTCCATATGTAGCTGCAGATTCAGTGTGACTGCAGGAGGAGGTGAGTTTGGGATCCTCCTAGGTTGCTATCTGGAACTGGAACTCCCCTTCTAAATTCTTAAACCCTGTCAATCACCAATTTATTCTTCACTCTGTAATTTTGTCTTCTCAAAATAGCTATTTAAATTGAATCCTACTGTATGTAATCTTTTGAGATTCACTTTTTCCATTAATCATTATTCCCTGGGGATCTACAGTGGTCATTGGCATTATTTTATTATTTTCATGGCTGAATAGTATTCCATCGTGTATATATACCACAACTTCTTTATCCAATCATCTGTCAGTGGATATTTAGGTTGTTTCCATGTCTTGGCTATTGTAAATAGTGCTGCTATGAACATTGGGTGCATGTGCCTTTTTAAATTAGAGTTCCCTCTGGATATATGCCCAGGAGCGGGATTGCTGGATCATTTGGTAAGTCTACTTTTAGTCTTTTGAGGACTATCCATACTGTTTTCTGTAACGGCTATACCAAACTACATTCCCATCAACAGTGTAGGAGGGTTTCCTTTTCTCCACACCCTCTCCAAAATTTATTGTTTCTGGACTTTTTAATGATGGCCATTCTGACTGGTGTGAGGTGATACCTTGTTATAGTTTTGATTTACATTTCCCTGATAATTAGTGATATTAAGCATTTTTTCATGTACCTATTGGCCATTTGTATGTCTTCATTGGAGAATTGCTTGTTTATGTCTTCTGCCCATGTTTGGATTGGGTTGTTTGGTTTTTTTGCTGTTGTTGTTGTTAAGTTGTATGAGCTGTTTATATATTCTGGAAATTAAGCCCTTGTCAGTCTCATCTTTTGCAAATATTTTTTTTCCATTCTGTAGGTTGTCTTTTTGTTTTGCTTATGGTTTTCTTTGCTGTGCAAAAGATTATAAGTTTAATTAGGTCCCATTTGTTTATTTTTGCTTTTATTTTTATTGCTTGTGTAGATTGCCCTAAGAGAACATTGCTGAGATTTATGTTGGATAATGTTTTTCCTATGTTTTCTTCTAAGAGGCTTATAGTGTCTTGTTTTATGTTTAAGTCTTTAAGCCATTTTGAGTTTATTTTTGTGTATAGTGTGAGGGAGTATTCTAACTTCATTGATTTACATGCAGCTGTCCAGTTTTCCCAACACCGTTTGCTGAGGAGACTGTCTTTATTCCATCATAAGTTCTTGCCTCCTTTGTCAAAGATTAATTGGCCAAAAGTTTGTGGGTTTATTTCTGGACTCTCTCTTCTGTTCCATTGGTCCATATGTCTGTTTTTGTACCAATACAATGCTGTTTTGATTACTGTAGCCCTATTGTATTGTCTGAAGCCTGGGAGGGTTAATCCTCCAGCTTCATTCTTTCTTCTCAGTTTTTGCTTTGGCAATTCTTGGTCTTTTGTGATTCCATATAAATCTTAGGATTATTGGTTCTAGTTCTGTGAAAAATGTCCTGGATAATTTGATAGGGATTGCATTAAATCTGTAGATTGCTTTGGGTAGTATGGCTATTTTAATAATATTAATTCTTCTAATCCAAGAGCATGGGATATCTTTCCATTTCTTTAAATCATCTTTAATTTCCTTAGTCAGTGTTTTGTAGTTCTCCACATATAAGTCTTTCACTTCCTTGGTTCTGTGCTCTTATTCAGAGTGACTGCACCATTTAACATTTCCACCCAGAAGGCATGAGTGATCTAGTTTCTCCGTATCATTGCCAGCATTTAGTTTTGTCCCTGTTTTTGTAATTTTAGACATTCTGGTAGATGTGTACTGATATTTTATTTTAATTTTAATTCACATATCCTTAACAACAAATACTTTTGGACATGTCCTCTATTGGATATTTGACACCTGGCTGACTTCTGTGAAATATCTTTTGCCATTTTTCTAATTGGATTGTTTTTTGTTAGTTTTGTTCAGACATGTAGTTTACAAATATTTTTCTCCCAGTGTTTAGCTTGTCTTTTCTCCTCAACAGAGCACCTCTCAGAGCAGAAGTTTTTAATTTTCATGAAATACAGTTTATACTTCCTTATTTTATCGATCATGCTTTTGGTGTCAAGTCTAGAAAACCTTTGCCTACTCTGAGGTCCCAATGAATTTCTCTGATGGCCCTTTTTGTAAAATTTTTATCATTTTATATTTTACATCAATATGCATAATCTGTGGCCTCCTTACTGCCAGCTGGGGCTGGAAGTTCGGGTTCCCCATGCTGTCTCCATTGACACCACAGATGGAACAGGACTTGTTACTAACTGATCAACCCTCAGGTCTGACTCCCTCCTTGGCCTTCTCTGACCATCTTGGTAGAGAAGGTTGAGGTTGCGATGTCCAGAGACAACCTGCCAATCATGGAAGTCTCACTAAGTCTTTGCTGACCACGGTGGGTTGGAACCACAGTTTTTTCTTTAGCTTGGTGAGAATCAAGCAGTTATTGTCTAAAACTTTTCTCTCCTAAAACTACACAGTCTTTTTCCTAGTCCTTTTGCTAGAAGGAGAAAAATTTGTTAAGGTTCTTTTGACTGTGCCATTTGTTGTTTCCAGGTTACTGTTTTTCTGCACCATGTCTGAGATATGTGAGGCAAAAAAGAACACCTAGAAAACTCAGTGCTGGGTTGTTTCTTGGGTTCCAAGGTCCCTAGCCAGTCTGCCTTTTTCTCTCCAAGCTTGAGTCTACATATGAATGTCTTCTTTTTACTATCTAGGGTTTTTAGTTGTATTTATTAGGAGGAATAGGAAAAAGTGTATCTACTCTGTGTTCTTAGAAGCAGAAGTCTACTTTACATTTTAAAAGGACTCAGTAGTATCATGCTATTAGAAGTATTCTTAATTAATTTTCAACACCTAATATAACAAAAGATATTCAATCATTTTACCTTCCTTAAAAGTAGTACTTTCTATTTTTAACATAGTTAAATCAATACTCAATGGCAGGAATTTTTAATGCTGTGTAAATCTCTGAGTCAATGAAATGTTTTTGTAAAACATGTTTACTTGTTCTTTGGTTGTCATTGTGAGAATAATAAGCTTTATGCAACTACTTACTGATTCAGTGATGTCAGTTTTAGCAATTTTTGAATTTTTAGCATTATAGCAATTTTTGAAATTTATTTTTAAAGTCATAGTTCACTTTGTACATAAGCCTCAACACAAGTATTAAATTATGATTTATTTCAGTATCATCATAAATCTACTTATTTAATATTATGGTTATTTCTAACTTGATAATAAACTGACACATTTGTGGACTATATACAATGCCTCTTAATAAGCTAATACTCTTAGTTTTTTGGTATGAGGATCTTTAACTTACTAAGCAAAACTTTGCATAATAACTGGTGGATTTTATTTTCATTTGGGCTTAGATCCAAGTATACATTTTCAATCATTTCTACGTCCATCACAAAGGTCTTTGATAGTTCAAACTATTTTGTAGAAATAACTACTAGTTTTGAAATCCAATCATATAATAAATGCAGTTCCTTTTACATGTCTCAAAAAATAATATTTAAACCCATTACAAATATTTTACATTTTTCAGTGTCTTGCTTGCTTGACCTCTATTCCAAGCAGCAGTTGATTTTTATTGGTACTTCTGACTTGAATACTTAATCATAAAATCAAACCAAGGAAGCTTCTGAGGATTTATGGTAATCAGAAGAGCTCTTTGGAATTTAAGACTCTGTTATTTCCACTGATATGTATGTGGAAAAATCTGCAATAATGAAACAGACAGTAGGAAATCAGGCATAAAACACAACAAGAGGGAATATGGAAGAGTTTTTAAAATATTGCAATTGCAGTTATCAGAAATTTTTCTTAATTCTGTGGAAAGAGAAGGGGATTTTGAGGGGGAAATATAGGGAGAAGAAGAGATGGTGTGAACTGAATTTCACTAATATCAGTTACATTTCCATTCACTTGGTGGGAACTATGTGGGTCATTAAATTAAGGTGCTCCTTTGTTTCACCAGCTTCTGTAGTGCATATAACATGCTTTTAAGTTAAAATCATTCTGTTTCAGAAGTTTATTAATTTTTCTTCTTGTGACATTTCTGGTAAGAGAAAACACTACATACAGTCTTTCTGTGTAATGGAATTCTCAGTAACTTAATTTTGCTGGAAATTAAAATTTGTAAGAAAATGCTTTCCATAGGATTCAGAGTTAAGATTGTACAAAAAGTTTGGCAAAATCCAAAATATTCAAAGACATCTTAAAATCTAAGCATTAAGAAAACAAGCAACCCAATCAGAAAAATAGCAAAATATCTGAACAGGCATGTCACCAAAGAAGATGCATAGATGACAAATAAGTGTATGAAAATATATTAAGCATTTTTGTTCATTAGAGATTAGAAAATTAAAACAAAGAGATACCACTATAAATGTTAGATTGGCTAAAATTTTAAAAAGTGTAACAATGTAAATTTTTTTGTGAGAATGTGGAGCAACAGGAACGCTCATTCAAAGCTGGTGGGAATGCACAGTGGTACAGCCACTTTGGAAGACGGTATGGCAGTTTCTTATAAAGTTAAATGTGGTCTTTCAGTACAATAATACAACCGTGTTTCTGAATATATATGCAATTCATTTGCAAACTATATTTACACAAAAATAAACCCATGAATGTTTTTAATAGCTTTATTCATAATCACTCAAAAACAAGAAGCAACCAAATAAGTTTCAATAGGTGAAGGAATAAACAAATTTTGGTAAGTCAATAAAATTGAACATCAGTCAAAATAAAATAGTTATTGAATGATGAAAATGCATAGATGAATCATAAATGCATAATGCTAAGTGAAACAGGGCAGTCTGAAGAGTGCATTTTACCAATGTATGACATTCTGGAAAGATAAAATTAGGGAGGCAGTAAAAGTACCAGTGGTTGCCAAGGGTTCAGGTGGGCAAATCAAGGGTTGACTAGGCAAACCAATGGGAAATTTTTAGGGTGATGAAACTATTCTGTATGATAGCATAATTTTAGGTACAAGGCACTAGTCATTTGTTCGAACCTATTGAACTTTACATCACAAGGAGTAAATCTTATCGTATGCAAAATTTATAAAATAATTTAAAAGCTCGTGGGAACTACAGAATTTAGCACATGCCATGGCAAAACAATCTAACAGTATTACAAGTATATGAAACAGACTGGAGGGAAAGGTGTTGACCTTAAAATTTTGGAAATGAAAATTAATATTTGCAAATCACAAACTCTCAATTTATCCCTCCATATCCCTTTTCCCGACTGCTAACCAGAATTCTGTTTTCTGTGTCTGTGAGTCTGTTTGTTTTGTAAATAAGTTCATTTGTCTCATATTTTTAGATTCCACATATAAGTGATATCATATGGTATTTTTCTTTTTCCTTCTGGCTTACTTCACTCAGTATTATAATCTCCAGGTCCATCCATGTTGCTACAAATGGCATTATTTTAATTATTTTTTAAGGCTGAGTAGTATTCCATTGTGTAAATATACCACAACTTCTTTATCCAGTTGTCTGTTGATGGGCGTTTAGGTGGTTTCTATGTCTTGGATATTATAAATAATGCTGCTATGAATACTGAGGTACATGTATCTTTTTGAATTAAAGTTCCCTCTGGATATATGCCCAGGAGTGGGATTGCTGGATCATATGGTAAGTCTATTTTTATTCTTTTAAGTAATATCCATACTGTTTTCCGTTAACGGCTATACCAAACTACATTCCCACCAGCAGTGTAGGAGGGTTCCCTTTTCTCCACATCCTCTCCAGGATTTATTGTTTGTGGACTTTCAAATGATGGCCTTTCTAACTGGTGTGAGGTGATACCTCACTGTAGTTTTGACTTGCATTTCTCTGATAATTAGCGGTACTGAGTATCTTGTCATGTGCCTATTGGCCATTTGTATGTCTTCACTGGAGAATTGCTTGTTTAGGTCTTCTGCCCATGTTTGGATTGGATTGTTGTTTTGTTGTTGTTGTTAAGTTGTATGAGCTGTTTATGTATTTTTGGAAATTAAGCCCTTGTCAGTCACATTATTTGCAAGTATTTTCTTCCATTCCGTAGGTTGTCTTTTTGTTTTGCTCATGATTACTTGTAAGTTTAATTAGGCCCCATTTATTTATTTTTGCTTTTATTTTTATTGTCTGCATAGACTGCCCTAGGAGAACATTACAGATTTATGTCAGAAAATATTTTGCCTCTGTTTTCTTCTAGAGGTTTATAATGTCTTCTCTTATGTTTAATGTCTTTACCATATTGAGTTTATTTTTGTGTATGATATGAGGAAGTGTTCTAACTTCATTGATTTACACGCAGCTCTCCAGTTTTCCTATTCCATAGGCTGTCTTTTGGTTTTCTATATAAACTCAAGTTTAGATTAAGATAATACTGATGGTTATATTTATAGATGTACACAGGTTAGTACACATGCATCTATTTCTTTGTCCCGTCAGCTGGAAAGACCTAACAAGGACACCCCAGTAGCTATGAGCACACTTAGCACCCGGATCTTGGTTTCTGATATCATTTTCCAGTGACATGGATTGGGTTTCCTTGGGTAAATGGCTGATTCTAAGACTGAGACAGGACATATACGAGTGAGTGTGTATGACTGTACAGCCTAGGACGCAAGAATGCACTCAGAACTAGGCGAAGACGCAGCGGCGAGGATGTACCAGTGGGCCCAGGAGCCAACTGAAAGCGCGCCCAACGGCCGAGCAGCAACAATTCGAGCAACAAAAACCACAAAATAAAGCGGTGCCAGACTGTAGTCAAAAGTATAAAATGAATATCAGTGAGTCTGTGCTGATAAAAATATATGAATGAATAAATAAGCAAATGCTGAGGAGAGGCAAAATTTCCATGCAGAAAAACTTTAAATGATTTATGGAGACACTCCGCCCGTGATGAGGTGGAGTATCGCCCCCCTCACCAATCCTTAAGTGTGGATTGTACCTAGTGACTTCCAAAGAATGCAGTGTAGAAAAGGGGATGGGGGTATCGTTACTTTACAATGACGAACTCTGACAGACTCTGCCCCAGTCAGGCGGTCAAGGTTAATATCAACAGTGATAAGTCATATTTTTATTTATCTTGATATGATGTGATGAGAATGGTACTTTTCCTCTGTGGTCTTCCTTCCCAAATCCTAGAATCCTCTTCTAATAGTGAGGAAAAACACTGGAAAAAATCCCAAAAGGAAGACATTCTTCAAAATATCCCACAAGTACTCCTCAAAACCGTCCAGGTCATCAAAAACAAGGAAAGCAAGAGGAACAAATAGTAAGGAGGAGCCTAAAAGAGACATGACAACTAGATAGAATGTGGAACTTGGAATCCTGGAAGATAAAAAAGACATCAGGCAAAAACTAAGACAATATGAAGAATAGTATAATGATGTCTCAATATCAGCTGATTTACTATAACAAAGCTAGGCTAGTAATAGAAAGTGATAATAATGGGGGAAACTGAATGTTGGGTATATGGGAGCTCCCTTCACTACTTTCACCATCTTCCTATTAACCTAAAATTGTTGTAGAAAATAAAATTTAATTGTTTAAAAGGAATGGCAAGAAATTCAAAACAAGTATCTATTTGAATTCTCTCTGATATCTTTTTTCTGTAGTATCTCTCTTAGGCAATATCATATTGGCTTTGCAACATAAATAAACCTTTCAAAATCTGTTTCCATCTCCTCTCCTGACCAGTGGGTCAGTAATTAGGTGAATTCTCCTCACAGTTATATCTCACAAAGTTTACGACAGTACATGGACTTCAAGATAAATGAGAATCTGGCTGAGGACCATGTACTGAGCCAGGCAGCCTTGCCTCATTGTGGGGATCATTTATCCAGTGTAGAGTAGCCAGGATGGTTGTGACATGGCAGCAGAGAATGGGTGCTAGTCATGTCTTCCTGCGAACCCCTGAGCTCCGGGCTCTTCTGAGCTGAGGCGGTCCTTGCTCACTCAGTCTCATCTCCCATGACCATTGTCCTGAGTGCGGAGGGGCTGGGATGCCAGAAACTGCACCCAGGAGTCCTGAGATCATCACTGTGCAGGTATCATCAATGCTGAGTTGAGCAAACCTGATGCTCCTTGAATCGTCTTACGTCATGATTTTTATTATAAGTTTCAACACCGCGGCTGATGTTTGATCAAAGTGAGCATTGCCATGCCTCGATCCTGAAATGACTGAGAAAATTATTCTTAAGCATTTCGTGTTACTAGACTGCTTTGATAATTTGATTAAAGCTAAGAATTCTCTCCATCAAAAATTTCAAATGCACGCAAGCACATAAAATATATGCCATTTCAAAGTTACACACAGACTTCAAATAAAAATTCTTAGTTTGATTTAAAGTGACTTAACTTTTAGTATACTTAATATCTCAAATTCCTATTTAATCTTTTGAAAGCGTGTTTATAGAGTATTAGAGAGGCACTGGAATAGACATATTGGGGATCAGACTCATATTCTTTTGTTTGAAGGACGTGTTTCAGTGGTGGGATTTGTTTCTGTGATATTAAAGAGGTGATAATGTCATTATACTGCTGTCAGAAAAGATGATTTACTTACTTGAACAATAAGAGAATGTGATTAGTGTAATTTTTCAGAAAGGTTAGGGTGTTCCACTTAAGGTCTGTTTCCCACACCATGCTTTAACATTTGAACAAAGGTTAATAACCGAGAGGATGAAAATGAGATATGATGAGAATTTTCAGCAGTCTGTTAAAAAGAAGAGTATTTGTTATACTCAATTACCAGTTTCTTGATTTTATTATTTCAAGACCACAAAGCATCATAGTTCATTCATTTCAAATTATACACATTGCAGTGAACTTTTCATTGTAAAGACATTTTATGAAGGAACTTGACCTGTATTATTATATGATGTCTTTTTTTAAAATAGTTTAACAAACATTGACTTCCTGGGTTGAAATAACCCAATTAAGATCAGTTTAAAAATGCATAAGTTTCCCTAGGTTGCTATCAATTTTAAATAAGAACAGTAATATAATATCTTGCAGCTTAGTTCTTCTATCTGAAGATATAGCTAATCTCCCCACAATTATAGTTCTCTGTCACATATCCCAGTTGAACTGACATTTCAGGTCTTCTGTGATCTAAGTTGGTTTGCTAAGGAGGTAAGCCACCCTTATGAATTCCATCTTCTAGTCAATTTGAAAAGCTCTGAATCAAATTCACTCATGGCTTTCATTTTTATTTCTTTTCTATCATATAGGTAGGGAAGCAAAAACAGAACTAGAGCAAATAGTCATCTTTAGTCTAATGGGCATAATGTCAAAAAAGATTCCAGCTTCAGTAGATCTCAGAGATTGACACCGAACTTGGAAATAAAAATGCCCTGAGAAAACTGGCAGAAAATGCTTCCCAAAGGAAGAGTTAATTGATAAGTCTGATCCAATAATTAAACTGTGCTTCTAAAAGAGAACTAAGAACTTTTACTCGGGCAATTGAAAATATAAAGCATATCTAACTTTGGGAACCTGCCTAATTCCTGGGAACCCTAAAAGGTGAGCTGTGAAATCTCCAAAGCCTAGATGTCTGTTTCATTCCTCCCACTGTCAATATATTAGTAGAGAGACAGAATTATGAATATTAAAATACCTAGGCAGGATTTTTTTCTGGTTCCTCCTTTTTCTGGGAGCTGATAGGAAAACAGGACTCAATCACATGATCCAGCCCAGAAGGTAAGTTTAGTGTGGTTTGGGGATTTGAAGATTGAAAATTTCAGACTCAAGGTAACATTCTATTATCTGTCTTGTACCAGCTTCTGCGAAGTTTGAAAAGACAAGTAGGGTATTTTCCTAAAATGAGAAGGTTCATAGATTTCATTTCTGAAGACATAGGGAAGAACAATTCAGTGAAAGGCCCTGCCTGACCAACAGTCCCCGATGGGCAGGCAACAGAGCCACGCTTTGCCTTCCAATGCCTGCTGCGTGTTACTACGTGAACTGGGTCACTTCTAAACATCCA